>NC_088342.1:14122500-14380000 GCF_036884655.1 Musa acuminata AAA Group
TCTAGTAATTTTGAAAATGATCATGAAAATTACATCCTTTATGATAAAGGAACAAAATGTTAGACTTAAATCTAATACTTCAGATAAATCCTATGGTTTTAAGAAGTATTAATGTGTATCTTAATGATTTCTGTATTGCTTTTCGATTTCATTTAAAAGTATTTTATGATTAATGAAATCATACTTGATGATTTAATGATGCATAATGATTTGAAATCTTATGTTTTGAAATTACATGTCACACTTTTGACCTTATATCTTTCATGACATGACATGATTTCTTTGTATTTATGATTTGTATATCTCATGATATGATTGAATCATTTATGCAAAGAAGGAAAATTCATTACTACAACAAACAAAATGATTTTGATTAAACATGCTTTATGAAATCATGCTTGATGAAATAATGTAATGATGATTTGAAATCATGTTTAATGGTTTTATATTTCAAAATTATGCACGATGATTCTTGTGATTTATAGATTTAATGAAAGTTCTTTTTCAGTTTTAAATGTTGATGCATGTTTTTATTTAGCATAAATGAAAAAGGTATGTTTCTACGAAATAAATCACATGAATTGAAATAAATAAAAAGAGGAAAGCATTTTTCTTGAAAATTTCTTTTTCTCTATCTTATTGATTTTTCGATAAAAGATTAATGAATCCATATATATTATGCTTTTGTGAATCTCTTGGACTATGAAAATGAATTTGAATGAGTTTTATCAAAATTATAATTTCTCGAGATTTATAACATAAAATCTTTTATGAATCAAGATCTCTCATTTGACCTCTTATGTTTCTCTTTGCTATTTACTAAAGAGAAAAATAATCGAATTTATGATCTTGATATCTCGATATTTGATACTTGAAATCTTTCTATGAATTAAGATCATTTTCTCCTTATTTCTTTTTTCTATTCACAAAAAAAGGAGACTTATCCTAACAAACCATGATATACTACTTCATTTTGAAAATTTATGACTTGAGTTTTGTTATGCATTTCTTCCTTTCTTCATTCTTATTTATAATGACAAAAGGGAGAAAGAAAATAGCTAACTTCCGAAGAGAACCAAATTTGTTAGCTTAAATGATAAACTTAGACAAGTTAGATATCCCAAATACATAAATTCTTCTCATACATTTTTCAAATCATGATCTTGATTTCTTAATTTTTAGACTTGAATCTTCTTTAGGAATTAAGATCGTTTCCTATTATGCTTTCTATTTATAAAATAATAAATTTATTAAAAATAATATATGGTCTTTTGACATTCATGACTTGATTCTTCATTTTTGTTATTTATCCTTGTCATGATTTGAAGATTGATGTAAAGAAAAATGAACTATATTATTGTATTGTTATTCCCCTCTTTTTGCCGATGACAAAGGGCGAGAAAGAATTGCTAGTGTGCACATCACGAAAAGAGGCAAACTTATTAGCTTGCTCATCTCAAAAGAAAAGCAAGAAGTGCTATCTTGCAAATCTCAAGAGAGGCAATACTCAAGATGCATGAATATCTCTAAAAATTGCTAGCTTGCATGATGTAGAACTTGCTATCTTGAACATCACCAAGAATGGCTAGCTTGTATTTTCAAGAGAAGCAAAAGTGTTATCTTGCTTATCTCAAGAAGCAAAACATGCTAACTTACTAATCTAGCAAAATTTACAAACTTGCAAAACTCAAAATTATTGCTAGCTTACATATAAAATGATGTAAAATTTTGCTACCTTGCGCTTTTCCAAGGAAGTAAAACATTGCACTTCTCAAAAGAGAAGAAAGAAAATTACTTGCTTGCATGATGATAAAACTTGAGATTATATTTATTATGCAATGATTTAAAACTTACTAAATGCACTTCTCCTTTTTGTTGATAACAAAGAGGGAGAAGTTATGATAATGATCATGTATAGAATGATATATTGTAAATTTGATTATGCATGATTTAATGATGATGTGCTGCAAATACTCTTGATTAAATTTGCTTTGACTTAAATTCAATTTGAATTCAAGAGTTCAATCAATATGACATATTGATAGGGGGAGTTAAGGTTAACTCCGTCATCAATTGTTTGTCATCATAAAAAAGGGAGAGATTGTTGAATCTTAGATTTCGATGATAAAACTAATTGATAATGTTTATGATTTGAACTATGTTTTGAGTGACATAGGAAGTTTCGATTAAGGAGAGATAATCAAAAACAGAAATAATCATGTTGGGACGGAGAAAAATATGTTAGAAGATTGGACGTCGAGTCGAAGGATCGATCGACGTATCGGTAGAAGACTTCGGGCAATAGGTTCGGGCATTGGGCCAACAAGAGTGAAAATTACACCAAGGAAATCAGAGTTACAGAGGCCAATTGGTTGATTGGGCAATAGGCCGCAAGAGAGGATGATGCGCCGAAGATTTTAACGAAGCGTCGATGAACCAATGACATGCCAAATAACATTTGATTTACTTTGTAATAATTATCTAAATCAAGGCATAAATCAAAATGAAGTCCCAGAGTCAAGAATGAGATTTTGTTGGGAGTTCAAGAGTTCGTCGGAAGTCTAGACATTCATCAGAAGTTCTATTGGAACTGACCGAGAAGTCCAGGACCTTGCCAAAGAAACTCATCGGAACTCACTAAGAAGATCATTATGAAGTCTAGGAGCTTGCCCGGAGTCCACTAGAACATTACCGAGAGATCGTCGGAAGTTTGTCAGAAGCTCACTGGAAGAAACCTAGACTCATAGACTTATTTAGCTTAGTGAATGTTTTAAATTTCGTAGTTAGAACATAATTGAGTTGAAATTGGGCCAACTCAATTAGGGGTTAATTGGACTCATGTTTGGGCTGTGTTGGGCCAAGTGGATGGCCCAAACAATGACCCAACAGGTAGAACCGTCCTGGCATAGTCTTTGAGATTATGTTAGGTGGTGGTACCGCCTAGACACAATCTCCGAGAGACTATTAGGAAGTGGTACCACTAGACTGGGCAGTGGAATCACCTAGTGGCAGGTTGTCAAGCGATGGTACCACCAGAGTGGGTGATGGTACCACCCAGTGTTAGTGCCGCAAGTGGTGGTACTGCAAGTACCTGAAGGACCTAGGATGAGACATTTTTAGGCTCCAAGTTTGAATCAACTTGAGGCCTATAAATACCCCTCTCATCCCTAGTTAAAAAACACAAGCACGAAGAACTTAAAAGTGAGAAAATGCTGTTGAAATTATTTGAGAGATCCCCTCCTCTAGCTTAAAATTAAAATTCTGTTTAGAGAGGAGTATGTGCTTGTAAAAGGTTGTCTCCTAAACCTGTAAAAAGGAAAAGAGAGGTGTAAAAGGGTAGTTGGTCTTTGCACAAGGAAGACCGTTAGTGGATGCCGGTGGCCTCGATGGAAGAGGAATCGGTGGAGTGGATGTAGGTCATGACGACCGAACCACTATAAAACTGCTTATATTTCTGTTTGTGTAATTTACCTTTACTGTAAACTGAATCTTTAGTTGCCTACTGCTCTCATTACATATACGAACGAGATTTCAAATTATCTTTCCGATCCGATTTTCAACGAACGAAGAGATTTTTTGAAACCGACGTAATTCGTTGCCCCCCCCCTCTTAGTGCCGATTTGATCCTAACATCTATATTATTCTCAATACTCATAGTTGAGTTATAATCTTTAGTAATCAAATATGGATATTTTTTATTGCAACATAAAATGCACAACAATTAATATATAATAACAACTTATATGCATTTGTCCCATAATCACAATCACTAATCTCAAGCATATCAATTTTCTTATACAATTTATTTCATGAAATGCCTCGTAAATTTAGTTAAATATAAGCCCAGCTTAAATTTAAGGCCAAAATTAATGCGATTATAGTACTCAATTAATCATATTTGAGCCAACTTGATCGAGCTTGAAATCAACTCATACACCGCCCGACCTAATGGGCCACTAGTTGAGCTTCATGTCCGGCCCAAACCAAGTCATATTCGGGCCCAGTTGGCCCCTAACTAGGATATAGGATTATCCCTTAATCCTAACCCTAATTACATGCAAACTACGTAACTGAAAACATAGTCCTAAGCAAGTTTTGAAACAGCAAATGTTGAGTCTCATTTCGGTGAGCTTTCTAGCGATCTTCCGGTGGACTTCCGATACACCCTCGGATTTCTTCTAGTGGACTTCCAGTAGGCTCCCGATCTTGTGGTGAGTTCAGCGAGTAGCCGAGCCTTCTCGGTGATCTTCGCGAACCTTCGATGATTTCTTTGGCGGACTTTCGAAAACTCCGACAAGTCCTAAGCCTAATTACATGCAAACTATGCAACTGAAAACATAGTCCTAAGCAAGTTTTGAAACGGCAAACGTCGAGTCTCATTTCGGCAAGCTTTCCGGTGATCTTCCGGCAGACTTCCGATACACCCTCGGATTTCTTTCGGCGGACTCCCAATAGGCTCCTGATCTTGTGGTGAGTTCAGCGAGTAACCGAGCCTTCTCAGTGATCTCTGCGAACCTCCGATAATTTCTTTGGTGGACTTTTGAAAACTCCGACAAGTTCCCGATTTCTTCTCGGTTGGCTCCGGCAACATCTTCGACGAGTCTTCAGGCTCTCAAACACCCGTCCAACTTGACTACGGTATCCTTGCTTTATGTTTTCAGGCTATCGTAGTTAATTCTGCACACTTAACTCAATAATATGTATTAGATCATTTATCACATCAATTGATTTCATCATCAAAATCTGAGATTCAACAATCTCCCCCTTTTTGATGATGACAATCAATTGATGACGGAGTTAAACATAACTCCCCCTATCTATATGTTGTATTATGAGAAGATAAAAACACTTGAATTCAAGCTTAAATCGATAAGTTCTATCCGTTGAACTTATCGTTATTCTCTATAAGCATGAGCAAATATGAAACTTCGTATTTCTCATAATTTTCAGTTATGAAAATCATTTTCAAGTCGAATAATAAAAGATAATTATTACTTCGACAAGAGATGAGAATTTTTAACATGATTTTCATGATATAAATGTAAGGCATGATTTCATATGATCAACCAATATAAGAACTTGCAATATTCTCAAATAGTTTTGCAATGCATATAAGACAAGTTTTTACAATTCATGTAAATCATGCTATCGAATTGGCACAAGTCATCACAAGTCATATAAGTCATGCTATCGAATTGGCACATATTGTCATAAGTCATATAAGTCATGCTATCGAATTGGCACAAGTCATCACATGTCATGTTTTGCTCATTCTTCTCCTCCTTTGTCATCAACAAAAAGGAGACGAGACTTTAAGATTACAATTTGTGATCATAAAACCATTAGATAAGGAATTCAGCATTAAGATTGATCATACAAAATTCAGCATTCATCCAAAATTCATCTCATTAAAAAACATTTATCAAGAATTCAACTCATTAAAAAAAATCAGCTTACATTCAAAATTCATCTGATTAGAAAGAAAATTCAGCTTTTATTCAAAAGAAAGAAGATGACAAAAACTTTAACTAGGCATTAAGAGTAATCATACAAAGTTCGTAAGCTAAGGTAAGAGAATAAGAAGGCATATCGATTAATCCTTAGGAGGAAATCCATAGTTCATTCTTATACATGACATCTATTTTTTAATTCATTTGTTGCAGTTCCTTCAAAATTTCAATTTGCCGAATTTGAATTTGCTCTTGCTGTGATTTGAGTTAGTCTTGTTGTGATTTGATATGATACAGTTCTGCCATAATGAGTTCTTCAAAAGATAAAGCAGGAGCTGAAGATGCTGCACCAAAGGGACAAGAAGGAGGAGATTCATTTCCCCTTAAAATTGGTGTTTCGGGGTGTTCTACTAGTAGGAGAATTGGATCAGTCATTCTAGGTTGCCTAACCCATATACCATTGCTAAATGTGCACATAAGTCTTTTTAGTAGATTTCTATTGATGGTGTTAAATCAATCAACTTGAATTATTTCTTCATCAGGCGAGACACAAATATCATGAGCAAGTATTAATCGAGTGATTAACCCCCCATATGGTAACATAGTGTCTTTAGCTATTATATCTTGCATGTGTTGCCAGATTAAGTATCCAAAGCAATTATGTTATCCGGTTATAATCCAGTACATGGTGCTTAGCTCTATTTGACTCATTTCATCAAGATGAAATTGCTTGAGAAGTAGTATGCTAGTCATGATATGATGAAGAATTTTAGAGTTAAAGGGTAGTAGGTGCTCATAACTTTTGGGTATCATGCTTGGGTTTGGATTTTCAAAGACAATTTCTAAAGCTTCGGAGTAAGTTGCTCCGATTATAATGACATCCCATTTATTTCTAAAGTAACAGCTCCTATCCTTTTCAATAATTCCAATTAGGTCACAAATAGTACTATCAAATATTCTAATTTATGTTCCTAAAAGGTAAGTACTTAGGCTTTCGTTGTCCACACATAAGTTTGCATAAAATAGCCTAACTAACCTAGGATAAATTAGTTCATTGATTTGTAGGAGAGGTAAGACATCTAGATGTGCAAACCACCTAATGGGTTCAAGGTTTCCTAGTTCATCTTGATCAACATGTTTACCCTTATGTATAGTTCTTGTTTCGAAATTTGGAAACCTAAGAGCTACCTCTTTGGATCTAAAAATATTTTGGTCATATGAATCTCCTTTAACCCTTTTCCCTTTTGTTCTTGTTGATCTCTTAAGAGCCATTATCTAGACAAGATGATGAATCAAGAATATGAAACTGTGAAGAGTAGGCAAAATAATGAGAAGAGAAAGGAAAGATTTCAGATTTTACCTTATGGAGAATTTCTTGAAAAATGGAGAGCTTGAACCAACAAGAATCCCTCTCCTTGGCTTCTAAAGGTTGGAATGAGGGTTAGAGAAGTGTTTGAAGGAGTTGTGGGAGAGCTTGAACCGATTCCTCATGGGTTGGGGGCGGTTCCACCGCCGGCTCTAACCCTCCTTCTTATAAAGGGGTTCTTGGGCGGTGCCATCGCCAATCTGAGTGGTGCCACCGCCTGGTGACTGAGCGCTCAAGCGGTGCTACCGTCGGTTCTGGAGGTGCCACCGTTGGCATGCCACGGAAGAGAGAAATTTTTTTTTTCTTTCCTCCCCCTTTTTGTTTTTCAAAGGTGTTTGGCTCAAGATAAGATAGGATCTTGGTTGTACTTTAATATGTCATTTGGAATCGAGAGAGGAGGAGGAAATCAAATCCACGAAAGAACGGAAAGAGGATAAATTTTTTTTTTTGAAACTACATTCAAACAAGCTTATTCTCAATGACAATTTAACATGCCTAGTTCCCTTCTAATGAATTCAAATTGGTCTTCATTTAAGGCTTTTGTAAAAATGTCCGCTAATTGATGCTTTGTGTCAATAAACTCTAGAACAACATTATTATTGAGGACATGATCACATATGAAATGATGTCTAACGTTGATATGCTTAGTTCTAAAGTGTTGAATTGGATTTTTGGTAAGACATATGTCACTTGTATTATCACACTTTATGGGAATGTTTTTCAAGTGAATTTTATAGTCTTCTAATGTATTCTTCATCCAAACAACTTGTGCACAATATGCACTTGCAGCAATGTACTCGGCTTCCACCGTAGATAGTGCAACTGAGTTTTGTTTCTTGGAAGCCCAAGAAACAAGTGCATGTCCTAAAAATTGGCATGTTTTGGATATACTTTTTCTATCTATCCTGCACCCGCCAAAATCGACATCTGCATAAGTCATTAAATCGAATTTATCGGATTTCGGATGCCACAATCCTAAATTGGGAGTGCCTTTAAGATATCTAAATATTCTTTTAACACTCTTAAGATGAGATAATTTAGGATTAGATTAAAACCTAGCACAAAGTCCTACACTAAACATGATATCCGGTCTAGTTACGGTAAGGTAGAGTAGACTACCTATCATTCCCCTATACGTTTTTTTATTGAAATTTTCACTATTTTCATCCATATCTAACTTAGTCGAAGTACTCATAGGAGTGTTTATCGCTTTTGAACCATCCATGTTAAATCATTTTAACAATTCTAATGTATATTTAGATTGGTTAAGAAATATACCATCACTAAGTTGTTTAATTTATAACCCTAAAAAGAAGGTTAATTTGTTAGGATCAAGAGCACAAAGAGGGGGGGGGTGAATTAGTGCAACGGAAAACTTTCTACTATTAAAACGAAACTGCGTTTGAACGATAAAAATGATTTCTGTGTGAAAGCCGATTCTAAGCAAGATGATGTTAAAGTCAATCTATGAAGGCAATTAGCAGCAATGATGAAAACCAGAATATAGGCGCAAACTGAAATACGACGTTCGTACGAAGAAACTGATTTACGTCTAAATAATGATTCGTAAATCACTTGATTAGGCAATATGTAGTTTAAGCAAGAGTATAAAGGCAGTTTGCAGTTATGGTAGAGCTCAAAACGTAAACACAATCTGAAATATGATGATCGTATGAAAAAGCATATTTACGTCTAAACGCTGATTTGGAAAGTGAAAGGCTTGAAACCCGATCGTATATGTGCAGAAAGCAGTGAGCTTCAGAGGAGGTTTGCAGTAAAGATAATATGCTCAAAGTAAATGCAAACCGAGATTTAGAGTGGTTCGGTCAATCTTGACCTACTCCACTTTTGGCTTCCTCCACCGATGAGGTCACCGACGTCAACTAGAGGCCTTCCTTCAATAGGCGAAGGCCAACCACCCTTTTACAGTTTCACACCTTTTGACAGGCTTAGGAGACAACCCTTACAGAATTTTCTCTCCTCTCTTTACAACTCAGAACTTGGAAGAAAAGAGGGAGAAGAACTTTTGGCCTTTACAACAATTTTGAGCTCTAAGAATAACATAAAAAGATCAAGATTTCGGTGTATGCCTGTGCTCTTTCAGTACTAAATTGGTGAGGTATTTATAGGCCCCAACCCAGTTCAAATTTGGAGCTCAAAACTGTCAATTCCCGGAATTCCAGGATCAGGCGGTTGCACCTCCTGACTGGAGCGGTTGCACCGCCTGGCAGAGCTCGAAGACTGAGCCTCTGGGCGGTGCCACCTTTGTCAGGGGCGGTTGCACCTCTCTGCCAGAGCTCAAAGACTGAGCTCAGGCGGTTGCACCTCCTGACTGAGGCGGTTGCACCACCTGGCAGAGCTCGAAGACTGAGCTCGGGTGGTGCTACCTTCTGTCAGGGGAGGTTGCACCGCCCAGTCTCGCTCGGAGACTGAGCCCCAAGCGGTGCCACCGCCTGGCTGGGGCGGTTGCACCTCCCAATCTTGCTCGGAGACTGAGCCCAGACGGTGCAACCTCCTGCCTTGGGCGGTTCAACCGCCTGGCAGAAATCAGGGTCCGAATGGGTTGATCCATTCGGCCCGATTTGGGTTTTTCAGGGGCCCAATTGCCCCAAGATTAAGTTAATGGGATCACCTCCCATTTCCAACTTAATCAATGTGCTAACTAGGATTATTCCTTAGACATTTACTACAGCTTGCTCCGGTGCGTCAATCGCTTCTTCCGGCGAGCTTCCGGCGAACTTCCGTCGATCATCCGATGAACCCTCGGTGATGCTACTGTGGACTTCCGGCAAACTCCTGGACTTGCGACGATCCACTTGGCGAGTTCCGACGAGCTTCTTTTGCAAGCTCATGGACTTCTCGGATTTGTTCCCGTAGAACCTCCGACGATTGTCCGAACTTCCGTCGAACTCTCGAATTCCCAACGTGATCATTGTTTTGACTCCGGCACAACTCCTGTTGCATGTCTTTCTTCCATCGTAGTGAATCCTGCACACTTAAAATAAAACTTCGATCGAGACAATTAATCCTAAGCAATTAACCAAGTTGTCCGGCATGTCATTGGTCCCTCGACGCTTCGTCCGATTCTTCGACGCATCGTCCTCTCCTGCAACCTATTGCCCAATCGGCCAGTTGACTCCGCAACTCCGATATCCTTGGCACAATACCCACTCTTCTTGGCCCGATGCCCGAGTCCACGGCCCGAAGCCTTCTGTCGATATGTCGACCGATCCACCGGCCCGACGTCCAATCTTCTGACATGTTCCTCCGGCACAACATGATTTTCCTGTTTTACTTGTCTCATCCTAATCGAAGTATCCTGCGTCACTCAAAACGCAGATTAAATCATAAACATATATCAAGTAGTTTCATCATCAAAATACGAGATTCAAAAATCTCCCCCTTTTTGATGATGACAACCATTTGATGACGGAGTTAAACTTAACTCCCGGAGTTTAAACAAACTCCCCCTATCAATATGCCATATTGATAGAACCTTGAATTCAAACTGAATTCAAGTCATTGCAATATTCATCCTGAATACTTGCAACACGTCATCATGAACTTATGCATAAACTTATGCATAACATGTCATGTCATCAACATACTTCTCCCCCTTTGTCATCAATAAAAAGGAGAGGTACCACAATCAAGTGTTTGTGATATTGGTTCAACTCATTGCATGAAAATCATAATATCAAGTTTTATCACAATGCAAGTTTGCTATTATCAAATATCAACATAAAAAATTGCTATGTAAGCTTTTGATATCATAACGCAAACATTTCAAGTGTTTATCAATTGTAGCATTTCATCACATGGTAAGATATCAATGCGTAACATTACGATGCAAGTTCTTGACATCTTAACACATGATGCAGACATGGCATAATGCAAATTTGGCAATCATAGCATCAGTGTTCATAGCATCAATTCATATATTTCTTCCTCTTTGTCGTCAACAAAAAGGAGAACGATATAAGCAAATTTTAAATATACGTGCGATGCCATAAGCAGGTTCATGTCATTTTTCAACAAAAAGTGATAAGATACTAAATATTCAAACATTTCAAGGAAAACATGACATGGAGATAGCTTTGAAAACTTCTTCCATTTTATTTGTTATTTTCTTTTTGCATGACGGAGGAAAGCTATTTCTGAGCTTACTCGAATGAAGTTAAAATCGATAAGATATTAAAGCACGCTTCATTTTTACAAGTATCAAGATATGTATCAAATCCTTGTACGTAAAAATGACTTCCTTTTTCAAGAAGGAATTTATAAGTAGGAATCATTTCATCAAATCCATTTTTCAAAATAAAATATTGTTCACATGATAAGTGTATAAGAGATGTATTTGCTAATTGATTCCATATGTCAAAAATTAATGATATGAATTAAACTTAATATGACATATGCTTATTAAGTCTGGAAGAGGATAATTCGAAAATCCAATTGTTAGGATGCCAATAGTTAAGAGAATCCGAAAATGAAATTAACACTTTCATGCATTCGGACAAGGTTGTGCTATTGATTTTCAAATACAATCATGAAGATAAGACATGCTTATCATCATGATAGTACGATAGCAAGTTTACAATATACAAGCTAGCAAAAATTTTCAACATTTTAAGACACGAAAGCTAGCAATTTTCTCTTTGAGATATGCACATTAGCAACTCTTTCTCCCCCTATGCCATTGGGAAAGAGAAGGGAAGACCCTTTACATTAATTTCTAAATCATGACAAGGGAAGGTTTCAATCTTATTTGTGCATCATTATATTTTCAAATTCGAACATGCACAATTTCAAAAACCTTATATTTCATTCATGCATGATACTGAATAAATCAATCAATATTATGAGCATATCATGATACTTAAATTTTTAACTATTTATCAACATTTTAATCATGATACCAAACATTCATCATTTAGAGTATTCATGACATTAAATCAACATACATCATTTTAGTAATAACTCATAGTATTTTAAATCATGATTTACATCATATGCAATACATCACATCATAATTAAAAAGCTCAAGTATTGCATGCATCATTGCAAATCATAAATGCTCCATATCATGATGGTATCAATTTTGACAAATTATATGTTACCATGCATGATCATAACTTTTCATTTGTATACATCAAAACAAATTAATGAATATCTCATGTATTCATATCATCACATAAGGAATATCAAGAAGAGTTGGTAATGAGATTTACGAATCATGTAGACAAATTATGAATATAAGAGACATATTATGATTCTTTTTAGATAACTCAAATAGCAAAAAGAAAGAATCACAGTAAGTTATTTTGATTTATAAAAAGAATTCTCAAGTTATAATTCCAAGAAATCACGATTCATTTCAATAAATTTCAATAAGAACACATCATCAAAATCTCAACATTACTTTCAAGAGATTCAAAATGGCATAGATAATTTTATTGATCTCTTAGTGAAAAAGTCAATACGGTAGAGAAAAATAAATTTTCAAGAAAAATACTTTTCTCTTTTTAGTTGTTTTAGTTCATATGATTTTATTTCATCTATGCCAAACATGTAGCATGTTTTAAAATCGAAAGTGCAAGTTTTATTACGACAAAGATAAATAAGGCACTTTCATTACCGTGAAAATCGAAAATTGCAAGATTCATCATCCATAATTATAAAACCAATAAACACGATTTTTAAAATCTCATGAATAGAATAAAATCATGGTATCAAAACATCATTATATCATCAAGCATGATTTCATATTTTCAATCAAAATCATTTTGTTTGTTTATCATAAAATATGTATTTTTCATGATTATTTTCAAAATTACTAGCATGATCATAAATTTTGCATTTTCATCATATATATATATATATATATATATATATATATATTTTTTTTTTTTTAACATGTAATTTTCAAGAAAATTAATTCTATATTAAAAAGAAAATGTATTATGAAGAGCATCATGTAATTTCGAAATAATTCAAGAGAGTTGAGTTACTTACCTTGTAGTCGAAGCCCGTTAAAGCCCAATTCGCCGTTTCACCTTTGAAAGTTCTTGATTCATCCTTGGTTGCCTTCCTCTTCTTTGGCCTCTTCTTTCGTTCAAGTTCATTATCTATTTTAGATTTTTGTTTAATAAACTTATTAAGATTTAGTGTTCAAAGTTCAAGTTCATCATTGTCCTCATCACTTGAGTCATCGCTCAAGTGGTATTCATTTGTCCGGAGTTCCAAATCCTTCCTGTTCTTTGGAAGGTGATTTTATTCATCATGTTCATCATGTGCATTATGCACTATTTCATATGTCATCAACGAACCAATTAGTTCTTCAAGTGGTAAGTTGTTTAGGTTTTTAGCTTCTTGTATTGCAGTTACTTTTGAATCCTACTTCTTAGAAAGAGAACGCAAAATCTTGTTTACGAGTTCAAAATCCGAAAAACATTTTCCAAGAGCTCTTAAACTATTGACGACATCCGTGAAACGGGTGTACATGTCGCCTATAGTCTCGCTTGGTTGCATTCGAAAAAGCTCAAAATCATGCAATAAAATGTTAACTTTCGAGTCTTTGACTCTACTAGTTCCCTCGTGCGTGATTTCAAGTGTTCGCCAAATATCAAAAGTCGTTTCGCACGTAGAAATCCGATTGAACTCATTTTTGTCCAAGGAGCAAAATAAGGCATTCATAGCCTTTGCGTTTAAAGAAAAATACTTCTTCTCCAAATCCGACCATTCGTTCATCAGTTTAGAGGGAAGTTGAAAATCGTTTTCAATGATACTCCATAAATCCAAATTCATAGAAATCAAGAAAACTCTCATTCGAGTTTTCCAATAAGTGTAGTCCAATCCGTTAAATAACGGTGAACGAAAAACCAATAAACCCTCTTGAAAGCCATGAAGAGCCATTTCTCTCGGGTGTAAATCCGAAATGAGAAAAACCGGGCTCTGATACCAATTGTTAGGATCAAGAGCACTAAGAGGGGAGGGTGAATTAGTGCAGCGGAAAACTTTCTACTATTAAAACGAAACTGCGTTCGAACGATAAAAACAATTTCTGTGTGAAAGCCGATTCTAAGCAAGATGATGTTAAAGACAATCTATGAAGGTAGTTTGCAGCTATGATGAAAACCAGAATATAGGCGCAAACTGAAATACGATGTTCGTACGAAGAAACTGATTTACGTCTAAATGCTGATTCGTAAATCACTTGATTAGGCAAGATGCAGTTTAAGCAAGAGTATAAAGGCAGTTTACAGTTATGGTAGAGCTCAAAACGTAAACGCAATCTGAAATATGATGATCGTACGAAAATACAGATTTACGTCTAAACGCTGATTTGGAAAGTGAAAGGCTTGAAACCTGATCGTATATGTGCAGAAAGCAGTGAGCTTCAGAGGAGGTTTGCAGTAAAGATAATATGCTCAAAGTAAATGCAAACCGAGATTTAGAGTGGTTCGGTCAATCTTGACCTACTCCACTTTTGGCTTCCTCCACCGACGAGGTCACCGACGTCAACTAGAGGCCTTTCTTCAATAGGCGAAGGCCAACCACCCTTTTACAGTTTCACTCATTTTGACGGGCTTAGGAGACAACCCTTATAGAATTTTCTCTCCTCTCTTTACAACTCAGAACTTGGAAGAAAAGAGGGAGAAGAACTTTTGGCCTTTACAACAATTTTGAGCTCTAAGAATCACAGAAAAAGATCAAGATTTCGATGTATGTCTGTGCTCTTTCAGTGCTGAATGGGTGGGGTATTTATAGGCCCCAACCCAATTCAAATTTGGAGCTCAAAATTGTCAATTCCCAGAATTCCGGGATCAAGCGGTTGCACCTCCTGACTGGAGCGGTTGCACCGCCTGGCAGAGCTCGAAGACTGAGCCTCTAGGCGGTGCCACCTCTGTCAGGGGCGGTTGCACCTCTCTGCTAGAGCTCGAAGACTGAGCTCAGGCGGTTGCACCTCCTAACTGAGGCGATTGCACCGCCTGGCAGAGCTTGAAGACTGAGCTCAAGTGGTGCCACCTCCTGTTAGGGGAGGTTGCACCGCCCAGTCTCGCTCGGAGACTGAGCCCCAGGCGATGCCACCGCCTGGCTAGGGCGGTTGCACCTCCCAGTCTCGCTCGGAGATTGAGCCCAGGCGATGCAACCTCCTGCCTTGGGCGGTTCAACCGCCTGGCAGAAATCAGGGTCCGAATGGGTTGATCCATTCGGCCCGATTTGGGTTTTTCAAGGGCCCAATTGCCCCAAGATTAAGTTAATGGGATCACCTCCCATTTCCAACTTAATCAATGTGCTAACTATGATTATTCCTTAGACATTTACTGTAGCTTGCTCTGGTGCGTCAATCGCTTCTTCTGGCGAGTTTCCGGTGAACCCTCGGTGATGCTACTGCGGACTTCCGGCAAACTCCTGGACTTGCGACGATCCACTTGGCGAGTTCCGACGAGCTTCTTTGGGAAGCTCATGGATTTCTCGGATTTGTTCCCGCAAAACCTCCGACGACTATCCGAACTTCCGTCGAACTCTCGAACTCCCAACGTGATCATTGTGTTGACTCCGGCACAACTCCTGCTGCATGTCTTTCTTCCATCGTAGTGAATCCTGCACACTTAAAATAAAACTTCGATCAAGACAATTAATCCTAAGCAATTAACCAAGTTCTCCGGCATGTCATTGGTCCCTCGACGCTTCGTCCGATTCTTCGGTGCATCGTCCTCTCCTACAGCCTATTGCCCAATCGGTCAGTTGACTCCGCAACTCCGATATCCTTGGCACAATACCCGCTCTTCTTGGCCCGATGCCCGAGTCCACAGCCTGAAGCCTTTTGTCGATACGTCGACCGATCCACCGGCCCGACGTCCAATCTTCTGACATGTTCCTCCGGCACTACATGATTTTCCTGTTTTAATTATCTCATCCTGATCAAAGCATCCTGCGTCACTCAAAACGCAGATTAAATCATAAACATATATCAAGTAGTTTCATCATCAAAATACGAGATTCAACATAATTTACTCATTAAACTCATTTCAAATTCATGACTCATACATTTGGCAAATAATTCACATAGTGATTCATCCGAAGAACCAAAAATAATATCATCAACATAAATTTGCACAATAAGAAAATTATTTTCAAAGTGTTTGATAAACAATGTAGTATCAACCTTACCTTTTGTAAAATTATTTAAAATAAGAAAGGAACTAAGCCTTTCATACCAAGCTCTAGCAGCTTGTTTCAAGCCATAAAGAGCCTTAGTTAATTTGAATACATGATTAGGAAGAAAAGAATTTTCAAATCCGAGAGGTTGTTCGGCATATACTTCTTCGGAAATAAAACCATTCAAGAAGGCACTTTTGACATCCGTTTGAAATAGTTTAAAGTCATTACTACTAGCATAGGCAAAGAGCATCCTAATGACTTCTAATCTTGCCACAGGAGCAAAGGTTTCTTCGTAGTCGATACCTTCTTCTTGGTTGAAACCTTTGGCCACTAATCTAGCCTTGTTTCTAACCATGATACCGCATTCGTCATGCTTGTTTCTAAAGACCCATTTAGTACCAATGACTAAATAGTCACTAGGTCTAGGAACAAGCTCTCATACCTTATTCCTCTCAAATTGGTTCAATTCCTCTTGCATTGTAATGATCCAAGAATCATCTTTCAAGGCCTCGTCAATGCATTTAGGTTCGATTTAAAAAAGGAAGGCGGCGTTAGCACAAAAATTCTTGAAGGAAGAACGAGTTTGAACCCCTTTTGATGTATCTCCTATAATTAGCTCCTTTGGATGAGCATCTATATACTTCCATTCCTTGGGTAAGGAAATTTTGGAAGAAGATGCATCCAAGTTGCTATTTTGAGGAGGGGGTTCATTTAAATTCAAATTATCAAAACCAAGATCATCATCAAATTCATTTTTCTTTAACTTGGAAATTTCACTAAAAACTACATGAATAGACTCTTCTGAGGTTCTTTTGTTAAAAACACGAAAAGCCTTAGAAATGGAAGAGTAACTAAGAAAGATGCCTTCATCGAATTTAGCATCAAATTTTCCTAAGACATCCTTTTCTTTCAAAATAAAGCAATTACAACCGAAAACTTTAAAATAAGAAACATTTGGTTTTTTGTTATTTCATAATTCATAGAGGGTTTTTGATAGAGACTGTCTTATTAGAACCCTGTTCATGATGTAGCAAGCCGTATTCACGGCTTCGGCCCAAAAATACTTGGGTAGACTATGTTCATTCAACATAGTTCTTGCCATTTCATGTAGGTTTCTATTTTTTCTTTCAACTACTCTATTTTGTTGAGGATTTCTTGGAATAGAGAAGTTGTAGTTATATCCATTAACTTCACAAAAACTTTAGAAGTCACGGTTTTGAAATTCACCACCGTGATCACTCCGAATTGATGAAATCATGAAGCCTTTTTCGTTTTGAGTGAGTTTACAAAATTTAGAGAAACATTTGAAACAATCACTTTTGTGAGCCAAGAAATAGGTCCAAATGTATCTAGTATAGTCATCTACAATTACAAAAGCATATTTGCTTCCTCCTAGACTTGTTGTGTCAATTGGTCCAAATAAGTCCAAATGGATTAATTGTAATAGTCTAGTGGTGCTAATTTGATTTTTTGGTTTGAAACTTATTTTTATTTGTTTACCTAGTTGACATGCATCACATACTTTGTCTTTAACGAACTTCATATTAGGAATCCCTCGAACTAATTCTTTATATGAGATCTTAGATATTAGTTTCATACTTGCATGGCCTAATCTCCTATGCCAAAGCAAAGCCTCATTATTTAAAGCGGAGAAGCACATGTCATTACTTAGTTCATCAAGGTTGATGGTGTAGACATTATTTTGTTTTAAAGCAATCATTGACAAGTTATTGTTTGATTTTTCAATAATGCACGCATTAGATTCAAATCTAACGATGTAACCTTTATCGCATAATTGACTAATACTTAAGAGATTATATTTTAATATATCAACTAGTAATACATCATCAATTGAAAAACATGATTTGTTACCTATGGTTCCCTTGCCAATGATTTTGCCTTTGTTATTGTCTCCGAAGGTGACGTACCCTTCTTCTTTGCTAGTGAGCATAGAGAAATGAAATGGATCTCCAGTTATGTGTCTTGAGCATCCACTATCAAGATACCATCTCTTGCTCCTAGCTTGTGAGTTTGTCTACAAAAGAGGATAGTTTTTAGGTACCCATTTGATTTTGGGTGCCTCAAAAGTTGATCTACCAATTTTATTATTCATCATTGAAGTATTCATAGTTCCTTTAGGAACCCATATCAACTTATGTGGACTAATTTTCTTAAATGGACATTTATAAGCAACATGTCCGGATTTACAACAAAAATTGCATTTCAAACAAGGTGAAACGTGTAAGGTGAGTCCTTTAATGAAAGTGATAGGATTTTGGTGAGATCCTCTCGTAAAACCAATTCCACTTCTATTTGCGACATGACCCTTATTTGCAAGGATCATGTCCAATCCCTTGCTACCAACCTTAAACTTGTTTAAGGTCTCTTTAAGTAGCAAATTTTCACTTTTTATTACTTCTAAGTGTTTGCACTTAGAACATGGAGGAGTTTGAAGACTATCAAGCTTCTTTTGTAGTAAGACATGCTCTTTCTTTAAAAGATTAAACTTCTTACTAATAGTTCTACATTCATCGAATAATTCATGAAAAGCAATAAAAAGTTCATCAAAAGATAAATCTTCATTAATTAAATCACATACCTCTTCTCCTAAAGCCATTAGCACAAAGTTTGCCTCCTCTTTGTTGCTAGCTTCTCCACTTTCTGAATCACTTGAATCGTCCCAAGTCGCTTTTAAGGCTTTCTTCTTCTTTGGTTACTTCTTCTTGGCTTGGGGGCATTCATTTTTGAAGTGTCCCGGCTTCTTGCATTTGTAGCATATTACTTTGTTCTTTTTATGTTCAAGTTTGTTTTTGGTGTTATTTTTAAATTTATTCTTTCTTATAAATTTTTAAAATTTTTGAGTTAAAAGTGCAATGTCATCATCACTGTCCTCATCACTTGATGTTCCTTTCAAGTGGTCTTCTTGTGATGTAAGCACCATATCCTTCCTGTTCTTTGGAAGGGGGTTCTCGAGCTTTTCATGAGCATGGCATATCATTTTGTAGGTCATTAGAGACCCAATAAGTTCTTCAAGAGGAAATGTTTTAAGGTCCTTGGCCTCTTGAATGGCCGTAACATTTGGATCCCAACTTTTTGGGAGGGATCTTAAGATTTTAGTTACTAGTTCAAAGTTAGAAAAGTCTTTACCAAGAGCTTTGAGTCCATTGATGACATCCGTGAAACGGGTGTACATGTCTCTGATTGACTCACTTGGTTTCATTCGGAAAAGTTCGTAAGAGTACACAAGAATGTTAATTTTGGACTCTTTCACTCGGCTAGTGCCCTCATGAGTGACCTCAAGAGTTCTCCAAATATCAACAGCCGAATCACAAATTGAAATAATATTAAATTTATTTTTGTCTAATGCACAAAACAAGACATTCATAGCCTTTGCGTTTAAAGCAAAAACCTTCTTCTCTGATTCATCCCATTCGCTCATCGGAAGAAAAGATTTTTGAAATCTATTTTCAACAATAGTCTAAAGCTCGAAATCCATGGAAATGAGAAAGATCCTCATTGGAGTCTTCCAATACATGTAATCTAACCCATTAAACATAGGTGGATGTGTAGTAGAATGACCCTTATGTATGCCGGAGTAAGCCATCTCTCTAGGGTATTAAACTAAATATGAGAGTGAGTCTTGCTCTGATACCAATTGTTAAGATCGGAGCGGTACTAAGAGGGGGGGGGGGGGTGAATTAGTACAGTGGATTAAAACTTTTGAGTTTGTAAACAAATTCATAAGTACGAGAAGATTTCGTTTCGATAGTAACTTGAGTAGATGAAAACCGAAAGCTTGTAGTAGTGTAAATAATAATTTTAGGAAAGTAAGAACTCACAAATTTAAGGAACACGCTAATTTAAAGTGGTTCGGTCAAAATGACCTATATCCACTTGCGAAGCCTTCTTCGAAGAGGCTCCCAACTTCCACTAGCAAATCACTTTGCAGGGGAAGGTCAAATACCTCTCTTACAATCTTTTACAAGTGGTTCACACTCTTACAAATTTTTCAACGAAAGAGAAGGAGGTGAACACTCTAGCAATTGAAAGCTAGATTTGCTAAAGACTTTGCTAAGGCTTTTATCTCAAACTATTGCTTCTCAAAAGTTGTATTCTCTGTTGAGAATTGAGGGGTATTTATATGCCCCAAGAGAATTCAAATTTGGGCTCCAAATTTTGAATTCTCTTGGGTTTCCGAGGCTGGCGGTGCCACCGCCTATCAATATCATATTGACCGGTGACTGGCGGTGCCACCGCCTGTCAATGTCATATTGACCGGTGACTGGCGGTGCCACCGCTTGTCGGTGGCGGTGCTACCGCCTGTCAATTTCCACATTGACAGCATTCTGGCGGTACCACCGTCGAAACTCTCGGGTTCTGGGCAGTGCCACAGCCCGAACTCTCAGATGCTGGGCGGTGCCACTACCCAGTCTGGCGGTACCACCACCCGACCTAACGGGTCACTAGTTGGGCTGCAAGTCCGGCCCAAACCAAGTCATATTCGGGCCCAATTGGCCCATAACTAGGATATAGGATTATCTCTTAATCCTAACCCTAATTACATGCAAACTACACAACTGAAAATATAGTCCTAAACAAGTTTTGAAACTGCAAATGTCGAGTCTTGTTTCGGCGATCTTCCGACAGACTTTCGATACACCCTCGGATTTCTTCCGGCGGAGTCCCAGCAGGTTCCTGATCTTGTGGTGAGTTCAACGAGTAGCCGAGCCTTCTCGGTGATCTCTGCAAACCTCCGATGATTTCTTTGGCGGACTTTCGAAAACTCCGACAAGTCCCCGATTTCTTTTCGGTTGGCTTCGATAGCATCTCCGACGAGTCTTCAGACTCTCAAACACCCATCGAACTTGACTCTGGTATCCTTGCTTTATGTTTTCAAGCTATCGTAGTTAATCCTATGCACTTAACTCAATAATATGGATTAGATCATTTAACCCATCAATTGATTTCATCATTAAAATCCGAGAATCAACAATGACCATGACCTATCTCCCTTAATTGCTTGGTTCTCGTTATTAAGAAATCCTCTTATTGAAGCCTCTTATTGAAGCATTGAGATATCTTCCTATTATACCTCGATAGGATTGTACTGATATATTGAGAAAATTATATCGTGTATAATCACTATCGCAAAAAACCATATTTGATAATTATATATCATTTTTAATACATAATTCTTCGAAACTATATATTACAATAATTAACCGGCAAACATCCTCGTACTCTATTTGATATTTATATAATGCTTCAGTCACATCCTAACTCAATTCCCAAAAAAATCCCTTTTTGTGTTTAAACTGTAACCTAAAAAATAAAAAACAACGTATAAATATCTAGTAGGAAAATTGAAGAATCCAAGAATAGGGGTTTATGCCGGGTAGTTAAATATCAATCGTAGAAATCAGTTATATATATATGTATATGTATATATATATATATATATAGTTATATATATGTATATGTATATGTATATGTATATATATAAGTATATGTATATGTATATATATATATGTATATATATATATATGTATATATATATGTATATATATATATATGTATATATATATGTATATATATATATGTATATATATATGTATATATATATATGTATATATATATATATGTATATATGTATATGTATGTATATATATACATACATATACATATATACATATATATATATACATATATATATATATATATACATATATATATATATATACATATATATATATATATATATATATATATATATTTATACATGAATGGTGTATATCATGTAGTAATATTAAATAATATTGTCTTACTCATACAATCATGCATGTACATCATCAGTGGCATTATGTTTGGATGTATGCTATATCCTCTTCGAACAGTTGGATGATGAAGGTATTTTACTTATTGAGATGACTCAAGTCTCTCAATAGCTAATGAGGATAAATCATATTTTACTATCGACATATGATGGAATGGTGTCTTACATGTTATGGTGACGACATGTCTCCTACATCCTGAGCAACAAATTGGATAACTATCATATCTAATAACCTACTGATACATTAAAGTTTACAAGCACACGAGGAGGAGGATTGTCCTCATGTACGATCCTCGTGATCATCAATATAAATCATTATCGTTATCAAATAGATGATCATCCTATTATTATGCAACTCTAAGGATTATCAATGATTAGTGTTGATTTGCAATAGTCAACAAGCTACTATTGGATCACAACGTAAAATTTGCTATGTTAAACTTACAAATTAGAGAGCATGTGTATTATGGACATTGAATTATGTGCAAATGAGCTACCAACATATGAATAACATGTGTATAGGTGAGTCATGACCCAAGCTTGTTATTGTTAGAATCAAGAGCACTAAGAGGGGGGGGGTGAATTAGTGCAGCGGAAATCTTTCTACGATTAAAACTGCGTTCGTACGATAAAAGCGATTTCGGTGTGAAAGCCGATTCTAAGATTACTTTAACTTAAGATCAAGCGAGATGACGTTAAAGTAAATCTACGAAAACAGTTTGCAGTTATGATGGAAATCAGAATATAAGCGCAAACTGAAATACGACGTTCGTACGATAAAAGCGATTTCGGTATGAAAGCCGATTCGTAAACCACTTTAACTTAAGATGAAGCGAGATGCAGTTAAAGCAAAGATATAAAGGCAGTTTGTAGTTATGATGGAAATCAGAACGTAAGCGCAAACTGAAATATGATGTTCGTACGATAAAACTGATTTGTGTCTAAACGCCGATTCGGAAAGCACTGAACTTTGAAACACATTCGTAAAAGCACAGAGGGCAGTAAGCTATTGAGGAGGTTTGCAGTAAAAATAAGATGCTCAAAGTAAATACAAACCGAGATTTAGAGTGGTTCGGTCAATCTTGACCTACTCCACTTTTAGCTTCCTCCACCTACAAGGTCACCGACGTCAACTAGAGGCCTTCCTTCAATAGGTGAAGGCCAACCACCCTTTTACAGTTTCACTCCTTTTGACGGGCTTAGGAGATAACCCTTACATAATTTCTTTTCCTCTCTTAACAGATTAGAACTTAGAAGAAAAGAGGAAGAAGAACTTTCAACTCATACAACACTTTTGAGCTCTAAAAATCACAAAATAAAATCAGAATTTCGGTGGTTTCTGGGTGCCATTTCAGTGCTGAAAGGGTGGGGTATTTATAGGCCCCAACCCAGTTTGAATTTGGAGCTCAAAACTATCAATTCCCGAAATTCCGGGATCTGGCGGTTGCATCGCCTGGCAGAGCTCGAAAACTGAGCTTCTGGGCGGTGCCACCTCCTGTCATGGGCGGTTGCACCTCCTGCCAGAGCTTGAAGACTGAGCTCAGGCGGTGCCACCTCCTGACTGAGGCGGTTGCACCGCTCAGCTAGAGCTCGGAGACCGAGCCCAGGCGATGCCACCTCTTGTCAGGGGAGGTTGCACCGCCCAGTCTCGCTCAGAGACTGAGCCCAGGCGGTGCCACCGCCTGGCAGAAATCAGGGTCCGAATGGGTTGATCCATTCGGCCCAATTTGGGTTTTTCAGGGGCCCAATTGCCCCAAGATTAAGTTAATGAGATCACCTCCCATTTCCAACTTAATCATTGTGCTAACTAAGATATTTCCTAAGACATTTACTGCAACTTGCTCTGGTACGTCAATCGCTTCTTCCGGCGAGCTTCCGGCGAACTTCCGTCGATCATCTGATGAACCCTCGGTGATGCTCCTGCGGACTTCCGGCAAACTCCTGGACTTGCGACGATCCACTTGGCGAGTTCTGACGAGCTTCTTTGGCAAGCTCATGGACTTCTCGGATTTGTTCCCGCAGAACCTCCGACGACTGTCCGAACTTCCGTCGAACTCTCGAACTCCCAATGTGATCATTGTCTTGACTCCGGCGCAACTCCTGCTGCATATCTTATTTTCATCGTAGTTAATCCTGCACACTTATCTCAATATATAGATTAGATAACAAATGTCAATTAACTTCATCATCAAAATCCGAGATTCAACCGTTATGCCGCTCGTAGATGTAGTGCAGGTTATAGAAAATGGATTGCAAGCCATGTTACACATATGTAGTGAGTCTCACATCCTATTGGGTAATGTCCGGTGGTCAACAACATACAACAACGGCTCTCATGGGCCACAAGCGTATGTGCTAGTGATCAAGAGTTTATGCAAGCCAATTATGCACCCTGCACATGTAGGTCTTGTACTAGGTGCGGATCATAAGCCTAGACTCAGTATGTCGGAGTTGATCATCTGCTCATATGGTGTGATATTGCATGCTATACTAAGCTATGCAAAGTTCGACGTACATGCTGCTGTGAGAAGATGATGCTCACTCTTGTGCTACGTTCAACGAGGCCTATACATAATGGTCGTGCGCTCATGTGCAATAATAATAATGCGATTACTTGGCTTGTGCTCAGGCTTGTGTTCGCTTTATCATACGATTGGGCTCAAGCGTGTGCATATATGTTGGGACATGTGAGACCCAACTATGCATACATTTGTCGTCCTGTAAGCGTCGGTTCGAGTGCGTAGAGCAACTTGTGATGGCTGGCTGTAATGAGTGATTGTTGTCTGTCCTCAACATGTGCACTGATGTTCTTCGAATTTGTTATGTTGCCGCCTATTAAGATTCATTATATCCTTTGAGTTCGCAGAGGATGTGAGAGAAAAATAGAGATACTTCACTCACTTCACAAAGAGTAAAAGTAGAAGACTAGACTCGAAAATGTCATTCACCTACTACTGAATTTGCGGATGTCGGACTGTTCTGCATTAGTCTGCATGCATTTATCTACTTGTCTCATGAGTTGGCGCTAAAAGCTACCTAAACCTGTATCTATGCAAAACCTCAACAATCCTTTTATGACATATAAACTTGTAAGTGTAGGGAAAAAGTTTTGGAGAGAAACAAATGGGAGATTTCAATGAGTAAAACATTCATCTCAACAATATGCTGCTATGCTATAATTCTTGCAAACTTTTCATAAATATACAGACCACAGATTTGCCAAATGATGGGTCTCTGCTAGTGCTAGATTTAGAGTTGACAAGTATTTTGGGATCTATGAATCGAAGTATTCTTGTTTGACAAAAAAAATCCTAGTACACACACTACAACAAGATTTATCTTAGGCTGCACATGAGGAACTGCAGTTATGCATAACCGTAGTTATAAATAGTTGATAGCGATGATTTTCTAAAATATTAATTTAACTTCGATTTTTAATTGTAGTTATAAGATATCCCAGTAATAGATCAATCTAACACAGCGGTTTTTAAGAAACTGCAAGGAAAAGGTTCGTTGGAAACCTTAACATGCCCTGTGCTTTTTTTTTTTTTTTTTTTTCCTTTATTCACTATTAATTTTCATCCCAAAACGTATGAGAGCATAAGCAGGACGAGGAGGAGAAGCAGTTTGCTATGAAATGATTTGCAGTCAAAGTAAATTACACTAATAAAAAGCAAACCAGAATTTAGAGTGGTTTGGTCAACATAACCTACATCCATTTTCGGATTCCTCCTCCGACGAGGTCTCCAGCGTCCACTAAAGGCCTTCCTTCAATAGATGAAGACCAACCACCTTTTACGACGCTTTCTCCTTTTCACGGGTTTAGGAGAGAACCCTTATAAGTCTTACACCTCTCTTGAATGATTTTAAAACGTAGAAAGGGAGGAGGAGGACTATAGCACTTGTTTACAACACTTTTACACCCCAACAACTTAAGATTATCTCAATGTTTTCGTGCCCTTTTATGCAGAAAAGGGTGAGGTTTTTATAGGCCCCAATAGCTTCAAAAATGGAGCCAAAAAGTGTTTAATCTCGGATTTTCGGGGTACTTGCAGTACTACCACTATTATTGGGTGGTACTACCGCTCAGTCTGGGCGGTACCATCGCTTGACAAAGCTCGGAGATTGAGCTCTGGCGGTACCACCGCTTGATAGGGGTGGTACCACCGCTGGCAGCAATAACTGCCGGTGGTACCACCGCCCAAACCACCTCAGGGCACTGCTTTCCAAGCGGTGCCACCGTCGGCCCTGGCGGTACCATCGCCCAAACCACCTTGGGGCACTACTTTCTAAGCAGTGCCACCGCTAGCCAAGAGTTCAAGGGCTGAATTGGGTGCTCAATTTAGCCCAATTCAACCCTATTAAGGGCCCAATTGGCCCCTAATTAAGTTAGTAAGATTACCTCCTAATCCTAACTTAATTTATGCTCTAACTATAATAATTAAGATATGTTTACTTCACTTCCTATTCCGACGCGTCAATTGCTCTTCTAGCGAGCTTCTGGCGTACTTCCGGCGAACATCCGATGAACTCTCGGCAATGCTTCGACGGACTCCCGGCAAGCTCCTGGATTTTACGAGGATCTTCCTGGCAAATTCCGACGAGCTTCTTTGGCAAGCTCTTGGACTTCTCGGTTGGTTTTGGCAGAACTTTCGATGAACGTCCGGACTTTTGATGAACTCTTGAACTCCCAATGAGATCTCGATCTTTGGCACAACACTTGCTTTATATCTTAATGCTATCGTAGTTAATCCTGCACATTTTTCTCAATATATAGATTAGATCAAACAATTTACAATTGACTTCATCTTCAAAATATGAGATTCAACACTACTAAAAGTTACAAATAAAGTAAATGATAATAAGTAAGCAATTACGAACAAAAGTAGAAAACAAGAGAATGAATATAAAGTGATTTATAGAGATTTGATGTTCCTAAGTTATATCTATTTTCAATTCTTCTTCCCACTGGCACATTCAATTTTCCGATGCATTTAATCTTTCTAATGCAATATTTAATCCTTCAAACACAATGCTCAAACCTATAGCAAGAAGTCTAATCTTCAACATGTTGATCAATCCTTTAGTTTGACATCTAATTCTGGCATGATAATCTTTCTACACAAAGTCTTTAATTCAATATTTAGTCATTCTATGGCCCAAGTCTATAATTGAAGTATTTTTTATATCACTTATCTTAAAAGCATATTAGTTCATCAAATCTTATTGACTGATTTAATCATCAAAATTTAAAATTCAATAGGAGGAGGTTCCATTGCAATAAAAAGAAAAGAATCATGAATTTTACATGAGTTCCATTGTAATTTAATCAAAGAGTGAGGATATTTTTATCCAAATGAAAAAAATAAAGGCATTATCATAAAAAAAATGAATAGAAAAGTGTCATCTGATTAAAAAATAATAGAGGGAGCTATTTGATAAATTACCCTTGTTTTTATGACAAAAATGATAAGTTAGACAGACGCATTAATTTTTTTTAGAGAGATTGCTACAGGAATGGAACATTGATTTGAGTTGAAAAATGTATAGGTCTATAATATGATCAATCTTGACAAGTTAACCACCTTGACTTTTTTTTTTGCGTGTTGCCATAGCCGAAAGATAAGAACAAGCATTTCTTTAAGTAGATATAATTTGAAGGATGAATTTCTCTTGATTTAGACAAGAAAGTTATTCTTGATTCAAACTAAAAAGAATTTCTCTTATAGGTAAGTAGACACATGTATCTTAGTATCCTATTTTAGTTCAATCCTATAAAAGATTGGCCAAGAGTGTAAATAATAATATCCCTTTGATGGTTAACTCAGTCTCAATTTATTATGAAAAAATAAGACTCGTAAGAAGTTCCTGTGCTCAAGTTTAGTCCAATCAACTCAAAACAAAAATTGTTTAGAAATATTATTATAGTGTTTGTTTTGTATCAATTACAGAATACTAATTAGCTTAATGAGATAATATTCCGTTTAGATATCAAACTAATATGATATATTTAATTAATGTTTCTTCATCTCAAAATCAATCTGACATATGCGTAATCAACTCCTTGTCATATTTGGATTGATTAGACATCATGTATTGAATCTTGATTGTGATGAATAAGTGGTACATTGAATGTCTTTGATGTATATCTCAGATACAAGTGCGCTTATAATTATATTAAGTACTTTGAGTGATTTTCTATTCTAAACAAACACATCATATACAAGAAACATTTTGGTATATCATGTGCTTATATAAGAGATACTTCAGGCACAAAAGAATAACTTTCCTATATTGAATATTATATATATATATATATATATATATATATATATATATATATATATATAATTTTGGATGAATGAATGATTTATAAAAAATGCCTTGAGCATGTTATGCATTTTTTTTTCTATTTTATGGGGTTGCATCACATAAAAAGAAATATTTTAGAAGTGTTAGATGTTTTTTTCTTTATCTTGTACAGATGAATGCATTGAGCTTGCTCCATTTCGTTTTTTTTATCACAAACAAATAAATTGTGTAAAAGGAGTATATTTTGGATTGCTTTAAGCTCTTTTTATTGATTTGATTGGTTTAAAATAGATAAAAATATTGGTTGAAATTTTGCAAGATTATTTTAAGTATTTTTAAAATTAAGAGCACTATTTGAAAATAAACAAAATGGGGGATACTGGTTGAGAAATACCCAAAATGAGAGCATTTTACAGGAAAATTATCCATATATATATATATATATATATATATATATATATATATATATATATATATATATATATATATATATATATATATATATATATATGTGTGTGTGTGTGTGTGTGTGTGTGTGTGTGTAAATTGATTATAATAGAATATTTATTTTGATTAGAAAATAAAAATAAGTTTCTAAAAAATCACATTGGTCTTTAATTTAGAATTTTTAGCGATAGATTAGGTGTCAGGGCACTTTACATGAGTATTATTTATAATTAAAAGGAATTAATTTGGTCCAATATAAAATCTAGTCCAATTTAATTTAAGGAATCAGATCGGTCATGCCGTACAGAAACCTAATCTGAAGTATGATTTTAAAATTTCTATATTATTCTCAATACTAATAGGTTAGTTATAATCTTTGGTAATAGATATGAATATTTTCTATTGCAACATCAAATGCACAGCAATTAATATAGAACAACAATTGATATGCATTTGTCCAATAATCACAATCACTAATCTCAAGAATAAGAATATCAATTCTCTTATACAAATTCATTTCATGAAATGCCTGATAAATTTAGCTAAATATAAGCCGAACTTAAATTTAAGGCTGAAATTAATGCTTTTGCAGTACTCAATTTATTCATATTCGGTTCGAGCTTGATCGAGCTTGAAATCAATTCAAACACAATCTCAAACCATTCATAATCGATCCAATTAGCAAGCCAAAAATTCCGTTTGCATCTTAATATTTAAAAAGTAGAGCCACATAAGCACAATTCAATTATTGTAGTACTACTCCAATATTTGAAAAGAATTTTTTACCAAGAGCTCAAGTTCTTCTCTACATACACCTACATAATTAGTCGCTGATATTTTAGCTTTCTCCCCCCTTCATCCACAATTCGACTATAGCTTTGTCGTTGATATTTTAGCTTTCTCCCCCTTCATGCACAAGTTGCTGATAATTCAGCAACTATTTTAGCCTTCTTCCCCGCATATAGCTTTCTCGTTGATATTTTAGCTTTCTCCCCTTTCATTCCATCCACACGTTGATGATGTTTTAGCTTTCTCCCCTTTCATCCACAAGTTAGCTGATAATTGAGCAATTGTTTTCCAATAGGTATGGTTTGTTTTACCTATATTCATAAATCTATTGATATTTCAGCCTTTATTTTGCCTACAAATTGACAAGTCTCTCATATTTTTGTTAATGATTATGATGCAGATAATAATATTATATATATATGTATATATATGATTAAAAATAATATATCTATGTTATCCTCCACAAGAGCCACCTATAACGATCATCTTCTTCTTTTTGCGATTAGCCCAATCGGGACAGAGTATATAGAGAGAGACATTAGCATCAGACTAGCCTTTCACATTAGCACTAAAGTCAATCTCGCAACTTCCAAGCAACTTCCTGATACATAATAGAGATACAAGCTATTATGTTCAATTGCAATAATATGGTAAAAAAAGTTCAAAAACATAGCCTTCAAATTAGATCTTTCGAAGGAGTCATTGAGACGAAAGATTCACTCGATATAGCCTAAGCACAAGGGAAGGAAAACAGTTGTGATGATCATGACCTATCTCTCTTAATTGCTTGGTTCTTGTTACCAAGAAATTCTCTCACTCAAGCATCGAGAAATCTTCCTATTATACCTCGATAGGATTATACTGACATATTGAGAAACTTCTTTGTTTTGCAAAACTTCTTTGTCTGTGTTTTTTTTTTCAATGATGAGACATTTCCTTATAAGAAACGGAGGCAATACTTTCGTTTGAGAGAAGGATAGACAGCACTGACAGTAATTACTTTGGCTTTCATCAATTGAACTCTACTACATGAGGGGCTCTGGTTAAGAACGAAGAAGCAAAGTAGTGTGTATGTTGTTGTCTTTGAATCTTGAAAGAAATAAACACAGTGTCACTTATGAATAGTAGTATACCACGAGCATCGACGAAAATAGTTGCGAACTCAAAAGGCTGCATCACATGTATGGCACTTGTAATTGTAACTTACACGAGCTATATTGCACCAAGAAAAGAACCAATGAGATAGGCACTGCGCTTATTTAGAAGAGTTCCTAGTAGATGCGTCTGCCAATGATGGCATCAGCAACCACCGCCACATCAACAGCCGCCGCCGCCGCCTCCGCAAGGAGCCGCCGGTACCACGGCTGCGGCGGCGGCGGCATTGGCGGCGGCGGTGGCGGCATTGGAGGCATTGGCGGCATTGGCGGCTGCTAAGGAGGCGGCTGCGGCGGCGCCGGCAGCCCTGCGCTTAGGCGTCGGCTCATTGCTGTCGCCGCAGTTGAAGATGACGACTGCCATGATGGATATCGTCGCTGCCACCAAGCCCAGCATAAACAGAATCCCCGTCATGTGTGACGTCGAATCAGCTCCATACGAGCGATCTCCAAGCACGAAGATCAGCAACCTGGCCATCCTCTCCTCTTCTGCTTGCTAACCCGACGTATACACCCACACCACACACGACAAGGCTGATTGGAACGAGTTTATATCATGTTATTCCTTAGGCTGAAACTTCCAGCAATTTCCTGGACGTTATCCAGAAAGAACAAAGAAATTAAGCAATTCCGAACCGAGGAAATGGTCAGTCAAAGTTGCCGGCGACAACGAAAGGCAACAGATTCATATATATATATATATATATATATATGATTTCTATAAAATATATTTATATTTTGAGTATTTCTAGATCACTATCCTCTCTTTTTCTTTTCCTCAAACAATCCTCACAATTTGAAAATTACTCAAATTATCCTTCAAAATTTTGCCACCTCTTAGAATGTCTTTAGCCTATTACAATATTTAGGTTGCCACAAAAACACACTATAAGGCCATTACAATAGTTTATGAATAATATTACTTAAATTGAGATAAAAAATTAACTTTTTGTTATATTTTGATCATCACAATAAAAATACTTGAAAACCTCAATCAAACTAACTACAAGTCTAAAACTATGATGTATTAATGGTTTACTAGTAAGAACAACCAAAGAGACACAATATGATATCATTTACAATGTATTTTTATAGTATTTTTAATAACTAAAAAAGAACTATAAATGCTATTAAGAACATTGTAAACAAGTCAAATAAAAATACTATATCAGTTTAGAATTGGTTAAAAAATAAAAATATTGATTGAAATATTTTTAAAGGTTATTTTAAGTTCTTTTTTAAATTGAGAGCACTCTTTGAAAATAAGCAAAATGGGATATACTGGTTCAGAAATATGCAAAATGTAAGTATTTTATAGGAAAATCATATATATATATATATATATATATATATATATATATATATATATATTGAGTATAATAGAATATTTATTTTGATTAGAAAATAAAAAAAAGTTTCTAAAAAGTCGCATGGGTCTATAATTTATAATTTTTAGCTATAGATTAGTTATCATGGCACTTTACATTAGTATTTCTAATTAAATGGAATTAATTGGGTCCAACATAACATATAGTCCAATTTAAGTTAGGAATCAGATCGGTCATGCCATATAACAACATAACGAAGTATGATTTTAAATTTTCTATTGTTGAATCTCGAATTTTGATAATGAAACTAATTGATAGTGTTTAAGATTTGATCTGTGTTTTGAGTGACGTCGGAAGCCTCGATTAGCGAGAAACAATTAAAAGCAGGAAGAATTATATTGGGCCGGAGAGAAACATGTCAGAAAATTGGACGTTGAGCCGAAAGATCAGTCGACATATTGGCAAAAGGCTTCGGGCCATAGGTTCAGGCATCGGACCAAGAAGAGCGGAAATTGTGGGAAGGAAATCGGAGTTGTAGACGTCAATTGGCCAATTGGGCAATAAGCCGCAAGAGAGGATGATGCATTGAAGATTCGGACGAAACGCCGATGAACCAATGACAAGCCGGACAACATTTGATTTGCTTTATAATAATTATCTAGATCGAAGTAGGTTTTATATGTGCAAGATTAACTATGATAGCAATCAAGGCATAAAGCAAAATGAAGTCCCGGAGTCAAGAACAAGATTTCATTTGGAGTTCGAGTGTTCGTCGGAAGTTTTGCCAGAATTGGCCGAGAAGTCCAAGAGCTTGCCAAAGAAGCTCATCGAAACTCACCAAAAAGATCGTCATGAAGTCCAGGAGCTTGCTGGGAGTCCGTTAGAACATTACCGAGAGATCGTCGAAAGTTCGCCGAAAGATCGCTAGAAGCTCGTCGAAAGAAACTTAGACTCATGGACTTATTTAGCTTAGTGAATGTCTTAAATTTTGTAGTTAACACATAATTGGGTTGGAATTGGGCCAACTCAATTAAGTGTCAATTGGGCCCATGTTTGGATTGTGTTGGGCTAAGTAGAAGGCCCAAACAATGACCCAACAGGTGGAACTGTTGTGGCATAGTCTTTAAGACTATGTCAAGCGATGGTACCGCCCAGATTGGATAGTGGTACCACCCAGTGTTAGTGTCAGTATTAGTGCTACAGGCGGTGGTAGCGCCAGTACCCGGAGGACCCATGATGAGATATTTTTAGGCTCTAAGTTTGAATCAACTTGAGGCCTATAAATACTCCTCTCATCCCTGGTTAAAAAACACAAGCATAGAGAACTTAAAAGTGAGAAAACGCTATAAAAATTACTTGAGAGATCCCCTCCTCTAGCTTAAACTTAGAATTCTATTTAGAGAGGAGTGTGTACTTGTAAAAGGTTGCCTCCTAAACCTGTGAAAAAGAGAAGACGTGTGTAAAAGGGTAGTTGGTCTTCGCTTATTGAAGGAAGACCATTAGTGAATACTGATAGTCTCAACTAAAGAGGAATCGGTGGAGTGGATATAGGCCACAACGACCAAACCACTATAAAACGATTTGCATGTCTATTTGTGTAATTTATCTTTACTACAAATTGAATATTTACTTGCCTACTGCTCTTACTACATATACGAATGAGATTTTAAGTTATCTTTTCAATCCGGTTTTTAACGAACGAAGAGATTTTTTGAAACTAACGTAATTTTATTCGCTGCACTAATTCACACCACCCCCCCCCCCCCCCCCCCTCCTCTTAGTACCGACTCGATCCTAACAGTTAGTATCAGAGCCACATTATTTCTCGCTTGGTTTAACACCCAAGAGAAATGGTTATTTTCGGCTTTTAAGAGGGATTTTCTATCTTTCATCCTCTCATATTCAATGTGACAGATTGGAAAACTCAAATGAGAGTTTTCTTGCTTTCTATGGATTTAAACTTTTAGAATATCATTGAAAATGGATTTCGAAAGTTTTCTACTCTAATGAACGAATTGAATGATTTGGAGAAGAAAACTTTTTCTTTGAATGTTAGAGCATTGAATGCTATATTTTGTGCCTTGAACAAAAATGAGTTTAATCGTATTTTTACTTGTGAAATGACTTTCGATATTTGGCATACACTTGAAATCATACACGAAGGTACTAGTAGAGTAAAAGATTCTAAGATAAATATTTTGATGCGTGATTTTGAACTCTTTCGAATGAAACCATGTGAAACCATTGTTGACATATACACCCGTTTTACGGATATCGTCAATGACTTAAAAGCTCTTGGCAAATATTTTTCAAATTTTGAACTTGTTAATAAAGTTTTACGATCTCTTTCTAAAACTTGGGATCTTAATGTAACGACTATTCAAGAGGCTAAGGATTTGAATACTTTCCCCCTCGAATTAAAAAGTTCATTAAACAAGAATTAAACAATACAAATGAACTTAAAAAGAAGTTGCCAAAGAAAAAGATAGCATTTAAAGTGACTTGGGACGAAACGAATTCATCCGAAACCCCTTTGCTTTATTTCGAGATGATAAACTATGCCTTAATGACTTTTGACGATGAGGTAACCAAAACCCCTTTGCTTTATTTCGAAATTACATGATGCATTTCATGAGTTGTTTTTAAATTAGTTTAGAAAAATTATATATAATTTTTTTGTAAAATTGCATGATGTAATAAAAATAAAAGAAAAATTTAGGAATCATGCTTATCTTTCTAGTAATTTTGAAAATGATCATAAAAATTACATGCTTTATGACAAAGGAACAAAATGTTAGACTTAAATCTAATACTTAAGATAAATCCCATGTATGGTTTTAAGAAGCATTAATGTGTATCTTAATGATTTCCGTATTGCTTTTCGATTTCATTTAAAAATATTTTATGATTAATGAAATCATACTTGATGATTTAATCATACATAATGATTTAAAATCTTATGTTTTGGAATTACGTGTCACACTTTTGATCTTATATCTTTCATGACATGATTTCTTTGTATTTATAATTTGTATATCTCATGATATGATTGAATCATTGATGCAAAGAAGGAAAATGCATTACTACAACAAACAAAATTATTTTGATTAAAAACGCTTTATGAAATCATGCTTGATGAAATAATGTAATGATGATTTAAAATCATGTTTAATGGTTTTATATTTTAAAATTATGTATGATGATTCTTGTGATTTATGGATCTTTGCAAAGTTCTTTTTCAGTTTTAAACGTTGATGCATATTTTTATTTGGCATAAATGAAAAAGATATATTTCTATCGAATAAATCATATGAATTAAAACAACAAAAAAGAGGAAAATATTTTTCTTGAAAATTTCTTTTTCTCTATCTTATTGATTTTTCGATAAAAGATTAATGAATCCATGTATATTATGCTTTTGTGAATCTCTTGGACTTTGAAAATAAATTTGAATGAGTTTTATCAAAATCATAATTTCTCGAGATTTATAACATGAAATCTTTTATGAATCAACATCTCTCACTTGATCTCTTATGTTTCTCTTTGCCTTTTACTAAAGAGGAAAATAATCCAATTCATAATCTTGATATCTCGATATTTGATACTTGAAATCTTTCTATGAATTAAGATTATTTTCTCTTTGTTTCTTTTTGCTATTCACCAAAAAAGGAGACTTATCCTAACAAACCATGATATGCTACTTGATATTTTAAAAATTTATGACTTGTTTTGTTATGCATTTCTTCATTTCTTCATTCTTGTTTACAATGACAAAAGGGAGATAGAAAATAGCTAGTATCTCAAGAGAACCAAATTTGTTAGCTTAAATGATAAACTTAGACATGTTAGATCTCCCAAATACATAAATTCTTCTTATACATTTTTCAAATCATGATATTGATTTCTCAATTTTTAGACTTGAATCTTCTTTATGAATCAAGATCGTTTCCTATCATGCTTTCTATTTACAAAACAATCAAATTATTAAAAATGATATATGGTCTTTTGACATTCATGACTTGATTCTTATCTTTATTATTTATCCTTGTCATGATTTGAAGATTGAAGTAAAAGGAAATGAATTACATTATTGTATTGTTATTCCCCTCTTTTTGTCAATGACAAAGGGGGAGAAATAATTACTAATGTGCACATCACGAAAAGAGGCAAACTTGCTAGCTTGCTCATCTCAAAAGAGAAGCAAGAAGTGCTATCTTGCAAATATCAAGAGAGGCAATACTCATGATGCATGAATATCTCTAAAAATTGTTAGCTTGCATGATGTAGGACTTACTATCTTGAACATCACTAAGAATGGCTGGCTTGCAATCTCAAGAGAAGAAAAAGTGTTATCTTGCCTATCTCAAGAAGCAAAACATGCTAACTTGCTAATCTAGCAAAATTTACAAACTTGCAAAACTCAAAATTATTGCTAGCTTGCATATAAAATGATGTAAAATTTTGCTACCTTGCACTTTTCCAAGGAAGCAAAACATTGCACTTCTCAAAAGAGAAGAAAGAAAATTACTTGCTTGCATGATGATAAAACTTGAGATTATATTTATTATGCAATGATTTGAAACTTACTAAATGCACTTCTCCTTTTTGTTGATGACAAAGGGGGAGAAGTTATGATAATGATCATGCATGGAATGATGTATTGTAAATTTGATTATGCATAATTTTATGATGACGTGCTGCAAATACTCTTGATTAAATTTTCTTTGACTTGAATTCAAGAGTTTTATCAATATGGCATATTGATAGGGGGAGTTAAGGTTAACTCCGCCATCAATTGATTGTCATCATCAAAAAGGGGGAGATTATTAAATCTCATATTTTGATGATGAAACCAATTGATAGTGTTTATGATTTGATCTACGTTTTGAGTGACTCAAGAAGCTTCAATCAGGGAGAGACAATTAAAAGCAGGAAGAATCATGTTGGGTCAGAGAAAAATATATCAGAAGATTGGACATCGAGTCGAAGGATCGGTCGACGTATCAACAGAGGGCTTCGGGCAATAGGTTCGGGCATCGAGCCAAGAAGAGCGAAAATTATACCAAGGAAATCGGAGTTGCGGAGGCCAACTGGCCGATTGGGCAATAGGCAGCAAAAGAGGATGATGCGCCGAAGATTCGAACGAAGCATCAATGAACCAATGATATGCCGAACAACATTTGATTTGCTTTATAATAATTATCTAGATCGAAGTAGGTTTTATATGTGTAGGATTAACTATGATAGCGATCAAGGCATAAATTAAAATGAAGTCCTAGAGTCAAGAACGATATTTTGTTGGGAGTTCGAGAGTTCGTTAGAAGTTCAAACGTTCATCGGAAGTTCTGTCGAAATTGATCGAGAAGTCCAGGAGCTTGCCAAAGAAGCTCGTCGGAACTCGCCAAGACCCAGAGTCTGTTGGAACATTACCGAGAGATCGTCGGAAGTTTGCCGGAAGAAACCTAGACTCACGGACTTATTTAGCTTAGTGAATGTCTTAAATTTCGTAGTTAGAACATAATTGAGTTGGAATTGGACCAATTCAATTAAGGGTCAATTGGGTCCATATTTAGGCTATGTTGGGCCAAGTGGAAGGCCTAAACAATGACCCAACAGGTGGAATCGTCGTGGTACAATCTTTGAGACTATGTCAGGTAGTGATATTGCCCAGACATAGTCTCTGAGAGACTGTTAGGCAATGGTACCGCTAGACTGGGCAGTGGTATCGCCTAGTGGCAGGTTGTCAAGTGATGGTACTACCAGATTGGACGATGGTACCGCTTAGTGTCAGTGCTGCAAGTGGTGGTACCGTCTGTTGGGAAATCCTTGGGGGCGACATCACATGTGCAGCGGAAGAACAAGAAAAACAAAATCCCCGATTCCCAAAGAGATGTTCATCGTCGTGCGAAGATTGGTACACAAAAATCTGCGAAACATGAAACTGCGTATAGAGTAGATTGTGTTACCTAAGGAGATCGTATATCCTTGTTTCCTTATAGATCCTTAGGAGAAGGTGAAGGAGGTCAAGCGTCCTCCTCTCTAGCGGTGATCCACACAGCAGGGTTACGACGACGCTCCTCAAAACTCCAGGCCTACTCTGAGGTGGAGATGGAGAGGAGAATAGGAAAAGGCAAACAAAAGCTCTCTAGCCCATGGGGCTCTGAATCTCTCCTATTTATAGAGGTCCCCTGTCAAACCCTAATGGGTCCTCCCCTAGTGGGTATTGGATCTGCATCCAATAAGACAAGGGCTCCGTCGGATATCTCATATCCGAACCTCTATTCATCGCAATGCCTACCATATGTGTGTGACCCTCTAGGCCCAATATCGAGCTGGCCGTGAGTCATACCTGTCAGAACTCCTTCTAACTCAGTGAATTATTATCTCTGTAATAATTTACTCGACTCATCGACTACGGACGTATTAGGCCACTACGCCGTAGTCCCCAAACGATACAGGGGAATTCAATCCATTGGACCTGTTTGTCCTCAATTACTGTGTACCTATAGTCCCTCATCCATCTAATATCCCAGAGACCATATATCAAGCATGGTGTTGTCAGACCCATACGGTTTCTACTGGAGTCTCGCTCTAATCGGATTCTCCCGGAGAACTCTTTCTCCCTCAACCCGAATGACCCTGGCTAGGGATTTGTCTAAGCAAGAACACATGGGATATTCCTCTCATGATGCCGAGAGTGGATGATCCTCGATCAACACTCAATAGCCCTCGTAAGGTCGACTACCACTCCCAATGACCAGCTATACTAGATCTGGGATAGCCAAACCTATAAGTCTGGTATCAAAGAGTGGAGCACTCATACAAGACATCCTTGGTGTCTCAAGTCTAAGGACCAGATACACCACTAGGACTACGGAATCGCTGTCTGACAATAAGGCATCATCAACCATCCAGCATTCCGTAAGCGGATCAATCAATGAACTCATTCTCCAATGAGCACCTGTATTGTATCCCTAGTGTCCCTACACAAGCAGCTATGAGACCAGCTGTATCCATCATATGGATGGGTATACAACACACCAGTCTGTCCGGTTATCACGATATCCATCTCAAGTAACCTATGACCGGGATTATTTAGGATATGTGTTTAAAGGTGAATCGATCTCACTATCGTGATCTCATCACGATCCGATTCCTATTGCACAAATCCAAGGACATCACAATATATATATGCATTTATGCAATAGTTATAAAGTGATATATGCCAAAATATAATAAGCAAAAAGATTCTGTATTAAGTCACACGTGTCATCACATGTGATTGGCTTGCTGGGCACTTATGACTAGCATCGTCGGCACCTTGAGGACCCGGGATAAGATGTTTTTAAGCTTCAAGTTTGAATCAACTTGAGGCATATAAATACCCTTCTCATCCCTGATTAAAAAACACAAGCATAATTTACCTTTATTGTAAACTGAATCTTTACTTGCCTACTGCTCTCACTACATATACGAACGAGATTTCAAGTTATCTTTCCGATTTGGTTTTCAACGAACTAAAAGATTTTTTGAAACCGATATAATTTTATCCGCTGCACTAATTCGCCGCCCCCCCTCTTAGTGCCGATTTGATCCTAATATCTATATTATTCTCAATACTCATAGTTGAGTTATAATCTTTAGTAATCAAATATGAATATTTTTTATTGCAACATCAAATGCACAACAATTAATATAGAATAACAACTGATATGCATTTGTCCCATAATCACAATCACTAATCTAAAGCATATCAATTTTCTTATACAATTCATTTCATGAAATGCCTCATAAATTTAGTTAAATATAAGCCCAACTTAAATTTAAGGCCGAAATTAATGCGTTTATAGTACTCAATTTATTCATATTCGAGCCAAGCTTGATCGAGCTTGAATTCAACTCAAACACAATCTCAAACCATTCATAATCACATATTCATAATTGATCCAATTAGCAAGCTAAAAATTTCGTTTTCATCTTAAACGTTAAAAAGTAGAGCCACATAAGCACAGTCCAATTATTGCAGCACTAGTCATGAAATATTTTCAAGAAGAGATTTATTTACCAAGAGCTCAAGTTCTTCTCTACATACACTTACATAATTAGTTGTTGATATTTTAGCTTTCTCCCCTTCAGCCACAACTCGTCTATAGCTTTATCGTTGATATTTTAGCTTTCTCCCCCTTCATACATAAGTTGCTGATAATTCAGCAACTATTTTAGCCTTCTCCCCCACATATAGCTTTGTTGCTGATATTAGTCGTTGATATTTTAGCTTTCTCCCCCTTATCCACACGTTGCTGATATTTTAGCTTTCTCCGCCTTGATCCACAAGTTGCTGATAATTCAGTAATTGTTATCCAGGAGGTTTGGTTTTCTTAACCTATATTCATAAATCAATTGATATTTCAGCCTTTATTTTGCCTACAAATTGATGAGTCTCTCATGTTTTGTAAATGATTATGATGCAAATAATAATAATATATATATAATTAAAAATAAGATATCTACATCATCCTCCGCAAAAGCCACCCACAACCTGGCCATCTTTTTCCTTTTGCTATCAGGTTGACCGGGGTAGAGAACATAGAAAGAGACATCAGGTGTGTCTAGACTGCAACATGAAAAATAAAAATACAATGTACAAATACCATGTAGGAAATTTGAAGAATCCGAGTTTATGCTGGTAGTTAAATATCAATCGTACAAATCAATTATATATATTATGCATGGACAAAGAGTCAGAAAATGGAGCATTAATCAATGAATGGTGCATATCAAGTAATAATATTATCTTATACAATCATGCATCATCGTAGACATACATCATAAGTAATATTATGTTTGGATGCATCATCACAGACATACATCATAAGTGGCATTATGTTTGGTTATCTGAGATGTCCTCACCGAATTGCATGCTATAATAAGCTATGCTATGTTCGAGTTACATGCTACTGTGACAAGATAATGCTCACCGTCGTGGAAAGCTATATATATAGAGTTGCGGAGTCTTGTTTGAGGTCCAACGACGCCTATAGATGTGGGTCGTGCGCTCATGTGTAATAATAATAATACAAATACTTGACTTGGGCTCGAGATTGTAAGCAGGCTTATGTTTGTATTAGCATACAATATGTGGGGCAATGTGTGAGACCCAACTATGGATACATTTGTCGTATTGCAAGCGTGGGTTCGGAAGCAACTTGTGGTGGCTGACTCAAATTGAATCAAAAAATTAAATTAAAACTAGCTCGATCCAAATCAATTCATCGCTGGATTAGTTTTAAAGATCATAAACAATTTTAGTTTAGGATATTTTTTTATTCGATTAATCAATTAAAAATATATTGAATTGATTTTAATTTAAAAAATATCAATCCATTTGATTTCACCGCCGCATTAATTAAACCAATCAAAAGGCTCAAGCTCAATCTTACAAATGAAATAAGTTTAATTTCATAAATCTTATCTTGTTGGCCCATTTAGACTAAAATTTTAGTTTAGTTCAACTGAACTGATTAATTTGATAAATATATTTTTTAATTATTTAAAATTATAAATTGATTAATATGTTAATCATATCGAATTAATTGTTCCGATTCCGACTATTTTTATTTTGATCAAACAGAACTAAAAAGATGATTTGGTCTAGTTTCACTCTTATCGGTTCGGTTTGAATCGGCTGGACTCTCGAAACATGAAATTAAATATAGGAATTCTATCGATGAAAACAACTCTCCTATCATATATTTTCATCTATAGATAAATAATTAAGGTTAATATTGTATAATAGAAATTGGCAGAGTTGTCTGTTACATTACTTTTTTTTTTTTAATCCTAAGGAAGAGATAAATAACTTTGGTTAACCCACAATAAGAATATTGTCTCCAAATGAAAAATAATTCTAATTTCTTCTGTCTTTAGATTGGGAATATAAAAATATATTTTTTTAATCTTTTTGTTCAATCTTGTACTATGTATACTTTAATCAATTAATATTGAGGGATTTTTAGAACTAGTACTTATGAAGGAAGAAAATCATGGTAATTAAAGTATGTTTATTGAATCTCGAATTTGATGATGAAATCAATTGATAAGTTTAATGATCTAATTTACGTTTTAAGTGACGGAGGATTAACTTCGATCATAAAAGATAAATTGATTAAAGTAGGAAGAATTGAACGTTAGGCCGGCATGAAACATGTCAAGAGATTGGACATCGAACCGGATGATCGGTCGATGTGCAGGTAGAAAAACTTAATGCCATGAGTTCGGGCATCAGGTCGAAGGATCGGACATTACGCCAAGGAGATCGAAAGTTGTGGGTGGTCAACATGCTGATTGGGCAATACGTCGAAGGAATGACGATGAGGCGAAGGATCGGACAAAGCACCGGATGAACCAATGACATGCTAGACAACATAGAATTTTAATCTTGTAATCGATTATGTTTTAATTGGTTGTAGTTAGGTCGTAATTGAGTTAGTTTTTATGTAACCATACTAACTCAAATAGTGGCCCATTGAGCTTGAGTTAAAATTGTTTTGGGCCAAGTGGAAGGCCTATTTGATGACTCAAGATTAGGTGGAACTATCTATGAGCTGAAAAAGACAAAAGCATATGTTTCCAAGCTATCAAATAGTGGCACCACTAGACTGGGTGGTGGTACCACCCAGACATAGTCTTCCAAACATAATCTGGGCGATGGTACCACCCAGTGTCATTACTATAGGCGATGGTACCACCAGGACTCGAAAAACCTGAGATAAGACCTTTTTTTGTTCCATTTTTGAAGCCATTTGGGGTATATAAATACCCCAATTATTTATGCTTGAAAGAGCACATAATTAAGTAGAAAAGGGAAAAAATATACTTGAGAAAAAAGTATTATAATCTCTCTAAAATTAGTGAGTCTCTTCCTCTTATAGTTAGAAGGTTTCTAAGAGAAGAGTGAGATCTAAAAGAGAGAAGTTTAAAGGTTCTCACCTGAGCATATGAAAAGGAGAAAGAGTTATAAGGGTAGTTGATCTTTATCCATTGGAAAGAAGATTGGTAATGAAAGCTAATAGCCTCAAGTGAAGAGGAATCAGGAGTGGACGTAGGTTGGGATGACCGAACCATTATAAAATCTAGTTTGCATTTACTTTATGCTTTTTATTTACATTGCAAACTGATTCTTACTCTCACTACACTCATTACACTTTCATATATTTTTAAGTTAAACATCTTTTCGATATGACTTTATTGAACGAAATTTTTGAATCGTCGTAAGTTTTATGAAAGTACTAATTCACCCCTCTTAGTCCTAATAGTTGGTATTAGAGTGAAGGTTTTTCTCGTATGGTTTAACATCCAAGAGAAATAACTTTTATCGACAATTAAAAGGATCTTTCTATCATTCATCCTCCTATATTAAATTGGACGGACGTCACATATTGAAAAACTCGAATGAGAGTCTTTTTGCTTTCTATAGATTTTAATTTATGAAATAATGTTGAAAGCGATTTTCAAAATTCTTCTAAACCAATGAATGAGTAGAATGATTTGGAGAAAAATACTTTTTCTTTGAATGCTAGAACTACGAATGCTCTATTTTGTGCTTTGAACAAAAATAAGTTTAATCGTATTTTGTTATGCGAAACTACATATGAGATTTGACACATACTAGAAGTAACTGCACGAATAGAGTAAAAGAATCTATGATAAATCTTTTGATGCTTGATTTTGAATTATTTCGAATGAAGCTAAGCGAAATTATTGTTAACATGTACACCCATTTTATGGATGTTGTCAATAATTTGAAAACTCTTGGCAAATATTTTTCTAATCTTAAACTTGTAAACAAGATTCTAAGATCACTTCCAAAATGTTGGGACTCAAAAGTAACTATAATAAAAGAGGCAAATGACTTAAATAATTTTCTGTTGGAAGAACTCATTAGTTCATTAATGACATATGAAATTACTTGTATGACACATGATAAATTTGAGAACAACCTTCCAAAGAACAGGAAGGATCTGACACTTAGAACAAAAGAAAACTACTCGAGCAAAAGCTCAAGTAATGATGATCTTAAACTCTTCACAAGAAAATTCAAAAAATTCATAAAACATGAAACTAAGAACAAATATAAATTTAAAAAGAAGAAGCTACTAAAGAAAAAGAAAATATTCAAGATGACATGGGATGAATCGAGTGCATCTGAAGATGAAGACGAAAAGCAAACTGATAAAGATGAAGTGGCGAACTTTGCTTTGATGGCCTTTGACGATGAGGTAAATGACTTAACCAAAACTTCTTTACCTTATAATAAATTATTAGATGCATTTCATGATTTGTTTGATGATTTTAAATTAGTTGGTAAGAAATATAAAATACTAAAAAATGATCATGCTTCTCTTTCTAGTAATTTTAAAAAATTAAAAAAATGAGTATGATAATGGCATGCTAAACTATTGCACTAAATGTGAAGAATTAGATTCATGCAAAAAGAAAAATTTATTATAACAACAAATGTTAGATAAATTTAAAATTGATAGCAAATCTTTAAATATGTTTCTTGCCAATAAAGTAATGTTCATAGAAAAGAAAAAGGAATCGGTTGTGTGAGTAGTAACACTCAATAAAAATCAATTTTATTTATTAAAGGACCCGTATTGTATGTTTCCCTCTATTCTATTATGTTAAGGGTTGCTGCTGATCAGGGGCAAACAAACCTAGTTTGTGCCATTCTCCAATTTAGCTCAACCCCATTTTGAGTCATTTAATCGAGTTCAAATGAACTCCGATTCAATCCCAATTTGGCCGAACTAAGTCCAAGCACAAACCCAAGCTCAAGGATCATATTTGGTCATCGCAAAGAATCAACTCAGCCCATCCCGAGTTTGTCTCAAATTAGAAGTTGAGTTGGACTCTGATTGAGAGTCCAACCCTAACTAGGAGTTCTCTCTTCCAAGACTATAAAACAAAGGTGTGCAGCAGCCTTAGGGGGACATCAAGGAGCAACCTAGAGAGCCCAACTGACCCTAGAAACATCAGAGCGGCCTATGGAAACATCAATAACAAAAAGATCACCTTCCAACTAGCTCGGAGGAGAGATCAGAATTCTAACCTCCAATCAACCACAAGGGAGATCAGTTTCTTCTTTAACTTACTGTCACGGCCTTAGCTGGAATTGCTTAAGGCGTGAGGCACCCTTGCGGCCAAAGATACGAACTTAGCTTGCATTGCCTAAGTCGCGAGTCACCCTTGCGGCAAAGACGCGAACTTAGCTTGCGTTGCCTAAGTCATGCTTCGCCCTTGCGATATTGTTCCGCAAGGATCAGCCTACTTGTAACCTCTCGCAGGTCCCGAAGGACCTGTAAAAAGAGAAAGTTGATTAGTTCGAAAGAACGAGCGACGGACAAGTCCCGACGTCTCGCGAAAAGGGGAAGCTTTACAAGCAATTCAGCGAGCACCTTGCGTGCACAAGAGAAGAGGGAGAAGGAGAAAACAAGGGCTTTAGAAGGTTGAACGAATAGCTGCAAGCCCACAAACAGCCACTCACCTGGTCCCGGGCACGACAACAAGTTCCCGTCAAGGCAACGTGCGAACTTGCGAAAGAGTGTTCAACGCCCGGTATATATTCGAAGCCCCATCTAGCCCTGTGCCACCCGAGGGGTTCATAGGGGCTGAGATGGCTGACATTTTGGTGAGCGGAGGTAGATTCTATAAATCAGCCCGCGGCACGCGAAAATGGAGCTGTTTTGGGGCTGTTTTGCTCGGTTCGGTGAGCGGTCACTTTGTAACGCTGCAGCTTGTTCGAACTTATATTTTTACAAGCAAAATGGCCCAAAACCAAGAGAAAACATGCTGTCAAGTAGTTGTACATGTAGGTGTGAGCGACGAACGGTTCGTCGAACGAAGTTGCTATGAGAGCGCGACGACCGTTCTTGACATTCTCCCCCACTTAAACTGTTGACGCCCTCGTCGACGCTTGTTGGTAGTTGTTGATAATTTCTTTTTCATGTTGTAGGGCATCTTCAGGCTCCCAACTGGCTTCAGTTCAGGGAAGCTTTCGCCACTTTACCAAGTACGCTGTCTGCTCAGCTCCGTTGGGTAGCTTTATCTTACGGTCCGCTAGAATGGTTTCAACTCACTTCTCGTAGGAGGCTATGATGGGAGGTAGCCGAGTTGGAACACTTCGGGAAGCATCTTACGGATCCGAGTGGTAGGCTTTTAGGTTGCTAGTGTGAAGAACGTTGTGAATTTTGAACCACGCTGGCAGCTGCAACTTGTAAAAGACGTTGCCTACCCTGCTGATAATTGGGAAGGGCCCTTCGTACTTGCGCACCAATCCTTTGTGGACTTTGTTCCTAAAGAATTGGAGTGATGCCGGTTGGAGCTTTACCAACACCAAATCGCCAACTTTGAACTCTTACGGTCGCCTTCCCAAGTCTGCCCACTTCTTCATTCTTTTTGCCGCCTTCTCCAAGTAAGCTCGTGCAATATCTACATTTCGATGCCACTCCTTTGCGAAATGATAGGCTGATGGACTACTCCCAGTATACCCAATTGCCATAGTGTGCGGAGTCGACGGTTGTTGTCCTGTGATGATCTCGAATGGGCTCTTGTTGGATGCAGAGCTCCATTGCAAGTTGTAGGAGAATTAGGCAATGTCCAACAGCTTCACCAAATCTCGTTGGTTGGCACTCACGTAGTGCCGAAGATATTACTCCAGGAGCGAGTTTATTCTTTCAGTCTGGCCATCCGTCTAGGGGTGGAGGCTTGTAGAGAAGTATAACTTCGACCCCAACAATTTGAATAGCTCAGTCCAGAATCGTCCCAGGAACCGAGCATCTCGATCACTAATGATATTGTGTGGGACTCCCCAATACTTCACCACATCCTTCATCATCAACTTGGCCGCCTCCTCTACTGAACAATGTAGGGGAGCAGCAATGAAAGTTGCATACTTTGAAAACCGATCGACCACCACGAGTATCGATCCGAGTCTCCCTACAAGTGGCAAGCTTGATATGAAATCCAAGGAAATGCTCTCTAACAACCTTTCTGGTACGGGCAACGGCTCGAAAAGTCCCACCGGCTTCCGCTGCTCCACCTTGTCTTGTTGGCAAGTAAGGCATGTTCGAACATATTCCTCCACATCAGTCCCCATCTTCGGCCAATAGAAGGCCCTCTCCACGAGAGCCAATGTTCTGTGAATGCTTGGGTGTCCAGCCCAAAGGGAATCGTGACACTCTTTTAAGAGCTCACGCCTCAAATTGTCCACTCGGGGAACATAAACCCTATTCCCTTTTGTGTAAACAAGTCCCTCCTAGACCCAAAATCGTCGTGTCTTGCCTTCTTTGATGAGCTGCATTAGGATAACTGCTTGGGGGTCACTATACAGTCCATCCCTGATTCTGGAAAGGAAGTTGGAGTGCAACTGACTTGCTTGGTTTCCGCCCTCCAATTGCGCGGCATTCACACGCTCCACCTTCCGACTCAATGCATCGGCCACGACATTTGCCTTCCCAGGCTTATACTCCATTTCCATATCAAATTCAGCCAGGAAGTCCTGCCAATGCGCCTGCTTTGGGGAGAGCTTCTTCTGAGTTTGGAAATAGCTCAGAGCGATGTTGTCCGGCCTCAACACAAATCGCGATCCGAGGAGATAGTATCGCCAAACTCGTAGACAGTGGATCACTGCTGTCATCTCCTTCTCATGCACTGGATACCGCCGCTCGGTCTTGTTGTGTTTACGGCTCTCGTAAGCCATCGGATGACCATCCTACATGAGTACTCCCCCAATAGCGAAGTCTGAAGCATCTGTATAAACTTTAAAAGGCTCCCCATAGTATGGTAATTTGAGCACTGGTTCTTCCAAAACAACAGCCTTCAGATCTTGGAATGCTCTTTCACATTTGTCATACCACTTCCAAGGCTGCTCCTTCTTCAGCAACTCCGTCAGTGGGGTTGCACGCTTTGAATATCCCGCTATGAAGCGTCGATAATAATTGACGAAACCAAGGATCTCAACTCTAGCACCTTCTTTGGAGTTCGTCATTCCGCAACCGCTTGCACCTTCGACTTATCCATCCGAATGGAGCCATCACCGATTCGATGTCCCAAGAATAATATCTCAGTTTAGGCAAAGTAGCATTTCTCCCTTTTCACGAACAAAGTGTTCTCCCTGAGAACCTTGAAAATCGTCCGAAGGTGCTTGACATGCTCCTCGAGCGTTTGACTGTAGACGACGATATCGTCCAAGTAGATGACCACGAACTTATCCAAATACTCCTTGAATAGCTGGTTCATGAGAGTGCAGAATTGCTAGTCATAGGTGCCCAACAAGCCAATCACGTGAGTGATGGCACGTGTGACTTAATATAGAATCTTTTTACTTATTATATTTTGGCATATATCACTTTATAATTATTGCATAAATACATACATATATTGTGATGTCCTTGGATTTATGCAATGGGAATCAGATCGTGATGAGATCACGATAGTGAGATCGATTCACCTTTAAACACATATCCTAAATAATCCCGGTCATAGGTTACTCGAGAGGGATATCGTGTTAACCGGACAGACTGGTGTGCTGTATACCCATCCATATGATGGATGCAGCTGGTCTCATAGCTGCTTGTGTAGGGACACTAGGGATACAGTACAGGTGCTCATTGGAGAATGAGTTCACTAATTGATCCGCTTACGGAATGCTGGATAATTGATGATGCCTTATTGTCAGACAATGATTCCGCAGTCCTAATGGTGTATCTGGTCCTTAGACTTGAGACACCAAGGATGTCTTGTATGAGTGCTCCACTCTTTGATACCAGACTTATAGGTTTGGCTGTCCCAGATCTAGTACAGCTGGTCATTGGGAGTGGTAGTCGATCTTACGAGGGCTATTGAGTGTCGATAGAGGATCATCCACTCTCGGCGTCATGAGAGGAATATCCCATGTGTTCTTGCTCAAACAAATCCCTGGCCAAGGTCATTCGGGTTGAGAGAGAAAGAGTTCTCCGAGAGAATCCGATTAGAGCGAGACTCGAGAAGAAACCGTATGGGTCTGACAACACCATGCTCTATATACGGTCTCTAGGATATTAGATGGATGAGGGACTATAGGTACACGGTAACTGAGGGTAGACAGGTCCAATGGATTGGATTCCCCTGTATCGTCTGGGGACTACGGCATAGTGGCCTAGTACGTCCGTAGTCGATGAGTCGAGTGAATTATTACAGAGATAATAATTCACTGAGTTAGAAGGAGTTCTGACAGGTATGACTCACGGCCAGCTCGATATTGGGCCTAGAGGGTCACACACATATGGTAGGCATTGCAATGAATAGAGGTTCGGATATGAGATATCCGACGGAGCCCTTGTCTTATTGGATGCAGATCCAATACCCACTAGGGGAGGACCCATTAGGGTTTGACAGGGGACCTCTATAAATAGGAGGGATTCAGAGCCCCATGGGCTAGAGAGCTTTTGTTTGCCTTTTCCTATTCTCCTCTCCATCTCCACCTCTGAGTAGGCCTAGAGTTTTGAGGAGCGTCGTCGCAACCCTGCTGTGTGGATCACCGCTAGAGAAGAGGACGCTTGACCTCCTTCACCCTCTCCTAAGAATCTGCAAGGAAACAGGGATATACGATCTCCCTAGGTAACACAATCTACTCTATACGCAGTTTCATGTTTCGCGGAATTTTGCGTACCAATCTTCGCACGACGACGAACATCTCGTTGGGAATCGGGGATTTTATTTTTCTTGTTCTTCCGCTGCGCATGTGATGTCGCCCCAAGGATTTCCCAACAGTGGTATCAGAGCCAGGTTTTTCGTGCGAATGATTGGTTTTGAACTGCGTGTGTTGTGTTTAGGAAGAATTTTGACGTCAAAATTGTTGACACAAAAACAAGGAAGGGCAGCAATAGTTGCTGCCCTCGATCTACGTGCGTGCAACGCAGCCGAAGGCAGACAGCATAGGGGCTGCGTTTGTTGCAGCCGGCTGGCGGCCTGCTTGCTGCCGGCGGGGCTGGCAGCCCACGGGCAGAGGCGCCGCAGGGCAGCGGTGCCCACCGCCGGTGCTCCCGCTGGCGAAACCCCCCCACAGGGGCGGTCGCCCGGCGGGACAGCACCGCCTGCGGAGGCGGCGACGCTGCCAGCGGGCGTGCCGCCTGCAGGCGAGGGCAGTGCCCTCGCCTCGCCGCACAGGCCGTCGGTGGCAGGGTGGCGGCGGCGAAATGGGGAAAGGGCATTAGGGTTTTCTGGGCAAAAGATAATTTTACCCATCGGAATTTGAGAAATTCTAGTTTCTGTGTTTTGTCCAAATTATGAAAATACCCCTATGAATTCAGAAATTCCCTATAATGTACCTGATTTCAGAAAATATTAATTAATTAAAAGGTTTAGTTGATTATTATTTTTTATTATTATTATCTAGTAGTCCTACATGATGATGATTATTTATACATGTGATTTATGATATGTGGACGGATGATCATGGACCGTGTAATGTGTGTACTTGTGATTATTATTATTGAGGTCTGCGAGCCTCCATTATATTTCTCGTTTATTGTCGGGCATGTGTGCCTATGATTAAGTTGTAATTACATGATGAGGCCTAGCGGGAGCGTGGATGCGATAGCGGGACCCATGAGACGGACGATCGTGATGCATAAAGATGCATCAAGATGTTGACGGAACCGACAAGGACGAGATGGACAATCACAGGGCATGGAGATGCACCGTTGCACACATAGATCTTGATGTGAGTGATTAGGCCTATTGGCTCGAGCCTAATCATATTAGGTTGTGGTCCATGATCATCTGGTGTAATTGCTTATACACATACTAGATATGTATATATATTTGCATGCGATGTAGATATATATTAAATATGTATATGTGTGACATGTCATATTATGAGACCAAATCATAGAAACATCTCTCGATAATATTAAGTCGGTAAACGTGAGGCAATTAGATTGACTCACGTGGCCTTCCATCGTTATAAGTAGGAACCGATTCCCGATGTAGGTTGAGTTGGTTGAGTCCCTCGAGACTCACCTATATTGCGATTCGCTATCTTGCTTATGACATAGAGATGTCACCAGTGACCTGAGGGCATGGTATACTTGGTCGAGTCCCTCGAGGGTATATCATCAAATCAGACTCATCTTGTAACGAAGGTGTTGACTTAACCGAGCATCATGGTTGGTCGAGTCCCTTGAGGCCATGGTGATTCAGAGGCCGAACAGGGCGGGAATCATAAGGAGTTGTGATCGACAAGAGTTGCCTACCTTTTAGGCTTAGTGTGATCGGTCGAGTCCCTCGAGATTACACTAAGACGTTGATTGGATCCTGATCCCCACTAGAAGTCTGCCGGAGACTTTCGTTTCACGTGCTGAGGGTGTCGCGTGACTCGTTAGTAAAATAGTGGGAGCATATTAAGATAGAAGTCCATATCTTGATAGTTTATTTCTTGCAAAATCTGCATGTTATTCATTTCTGCTGCATCTTTATTTTTAGAAAATGTCGCTTTCAAATCCCTTACGTGGCATACTTGATGTCAACCGCCTCACTGGTCCAAATTATATGGATTGGCTCCGTAACTTGAGAATTGTTCTCACAGCGGAGAAAATCGTGTATGTCCTTAATACAGTGATGCCTGCGCCCGAAGAAGGGGCAAACGAGGATGAGATCACTCGCTACGTGAAGTACATTGATTACTTCACTCTTGCTCAGTGCTATATGTTGGGTTCTATGACTCTTGAGTTACAGAGACAACATGAAAAGATGGATGTCAGATCCATTCTCCTACATGCCCATAAATTGTTTGAGGAATAGGGAAGGACTCAGCGATATGAGATATCTAAGAGCCTCTTCCGCGCTAGGATGACTAAGGGGACACCGGTTCAGAACCATGTCCTAAAGATGATTGAGTGGATAGAGAAACTCACAGGTCTAGGAATGGTCCTAGAGGATAACTTGTGTGTGAACATTGTGCTTCAATCCCTACCAGATTCCTTTTCATAGTTCATAATGAATTTTAATATGAACAAGCTTTAAGTGACTCTCCCAAAGCTTCTCAATATGTTGAGGGAGGCAAAGAGTACTATCAAGAAAGAGAAGCCAGTTCTCTACAATAGTGAGACCAAAAGGAAAAGGAAAGCAGAAAGGTCCCTTAAGAAGGGAAAGGGCAAGGTCAAACCAGGTAAAGCAAAGGTTGCTAAGAAAGACCTAGCAAAGGACAAAGGTTAGTGCTTCCACTGTGGTAAAGATGGGCACTGGAAGAGAAACTGTAAAGAGTACCTTGCAGAAAGGGCGAAACAAAAACTTGATGAAGCTTCAGGTACATTCATGATCAGTCTCCATTTGTCAGACTCTTATGATAACATATGGGTATTGGATACCGGTAGTGCTTATCATAAGAGCAATTCGTTGCAAGTTCTGGCAAGGCCTAAGAGACTAGAGAGAGGCGAGATGAACCTCAAGATGGGTAATGGAGCAAAAGTTGTTGTAGTAGCTGTTGGCGAGGTCGCCCTACATATGCCTAGTGGAGCTTTTATTGCATTAGATGCATGTTATTTTATTCATTCTATTATCAAAAACATTATCTCCATTTCATGTTTAACAGTTAGTGGATATAAATTTGTTTTTTAGAACAATGGTTGTTCGATATTATTAGATGATAAGATCATCACGAAAGAAACATTGCATAATGGTTTATTTATATTAGACACCACTCCACATATCATGAATGTAAATGTGTCCAAAAGGAAACGAGATTAGTTGAACAGTGCATACCTATGGCATTGTAGGCTAGGTCACATCCATGAAAGAAGGATTCAAAAGTTGCTAAATGATGGATATCTAGATCCATTCGACTATGTGTCATATGCAACTTGTGAGCCTTGCATTCATGGAAAACTGATCAACTCTCCATTTAGTGGAACTGGAGAGAGAGCCACTGAGTTGTTGGAACTCATACATAGTGATGTATGTGGACCCATGTCAACTCATGCCATTGGAGGTTACTCCTACTTCATTACATTTACTGATGATTTCTCAAGATATGGATATGTGTACTTAATGAATTACAAGTCCGAGGCCTTTGAGAAATTCAGAGAGTATAAGAATGAGGTGGAGAACCAGACTGGAAAGAGTATCAAAACTCTTCGATCAGATCGAGGAGGTGAGTACTTAAGTACAGAGTTCACTCAATTGTTGAATCTCGGATTTTGATGATGAAGTCAATTATCATTTGTTGTCTAATCTATGTGTTGAGATAAGTGTGCAGGATTAACTACGATGAAAAGTTAGACAAGCAGCAGGAGTTGCGCCGGAGTCAAGTTCATGATCACGTTGGGAGTTCGAGAGTTCGACGGAAGTTCGGACGGTCGTCGGAGGTTCTGCGAGAACAGATCCGAGAAGTCCAGAAGCTTGCCAAGTGAAGCTCGTCGGAACTCACCAAGTGGATCGTCGCAAAGTCCAGGAGTTTGCCGGAAGTCCGCAGAAGAATCACCGAGGGAACATCGGTTGATCGACGGAAGTTCGCCGGAAACTCGCCGGAAGAAGCGATTGACGCATCGGAGCAAAGCTGCAGAAATTGTCTTAGATTTAATCGTAGTTAGCACGTTGATTAAGTTGGAAAATGGGAGGTGATCCCATTAGCTTAATCTTGGGGCAATTGGGCCCCTGAAAAGAATGAAATTGGGGCCGAATGGAGCTAACCATTCGGACCCTGATTGCACCAGGAGGTGCAACCGCCTAGGCCATGAGGTGGCACCGCCTGGGCTAAGCCTCCCAGCGAGACTGGGCGATGCAACCTCCCCAGCCAGGAGGTGGCACCGCCTGAGCTCAGTCTTCGAGCAAGACTGGGCGGTGCAACCTCCCTGACAGAGAGGTGGCACCGCCTGAGCTCAGTCTTCGAGCAAGACTGGGCGGTGCAACCTCCCTAACAGAGAGGTAGCACCGCCTGAGCTCAGTCTTCGAGCAAGACTGGGCGGTGCAACCTCCCTGACAGAGAGGTGGCACCGCTTGAGCTCGGTCTTCGAGCTCTGCCAGGCGGTGCAACCTCTCCAGTCAAGAGGTGCAACCGCCTGATCCCGAAATTCCGGGATTTGATCGTTTTGAGCTCCAAATTTGAATTGGGTTAGGGCCTATAAATACCCCACCCATTCAGCACTGAAGGGATAGAGATCCACACCGAATTCTTGATTTTTTCAGTGATTCTAAGAGCTCAAACTTGTGTAAAGTCCAAAAGTTCTCTTCTCTTCTGTTCTTCAAGTCTTGAGTTGTAAAGAGAGGAGAGAAAGGATCTGTAAGGGTTGTCTCCTGAGCCCGTCAAAAGGAGAGAAACTGTAAAAGGGCAGTTGGCCTTCGCCCATTGAAGGAAGGCACCTAGTTGACGTCGGTAACCTCGCCGGTGGCGGAAGCCAAAAGTGGAGTAGGTCAAGACTGATCGAACCACTCTAAATCTCTGGTTTGCGTTTATTTTGAGCACCTTCTCATTACTGCAAACCTCCTACATAGCTACTGCTCTCTGCGCTTTTACGAACAAGTTTCTAAGCTCTAATCTTTCCGAATCTGGATTCAGACGTCAATACGTGTTTTCGTACGATCCTTACTTTGCAGCTTACATTTACGTCTTGAATCTGTTTATAACTGCGAACTGTCTTCTGCGCTTTTACGAACGAGTTTCCTCGCAGTCTACATTTACATTTTGATTCTATTTATAACTGCAAACTGTCTTCTGCAACTTTACGAACGAGTTTCAACATTTAGACGTAAAACTGCATTTAGACGTAAATCAGCTTTCCTCGCACAATCATCAGATTTCAGCTTACGTTTACGTCTTAATTTCAACTGCATACTGCCTTCTGCGAGTATACAAACGAGTTTCAAAGTTCAGACGTAAATCTGCTTTTTGCAGATTACTTTTTGAATAGCAGCACATTGTCTTTATACTTCTGCTTAAACTGCGCTTAGACGCAAACTGTGTTTAGACGCAAACTGCGCTTAGACGCAAACTGCGCATAAACGCAATCTGCGCTTAGACGCAAACTGCGCTTAGACGCAATCTGAATTTAGATGCAATCTGCATTTAGATGCAAACTGCATTTAGACGCTAACTGTGTTTAAACGTAAACTGCACTTAATAATAAGTAAACTAGGATCGACTTTTGCATAGTGTTTATCGAACGAACGCAGCTTTCATTTTTAATCGCTGAAAGATTTCCGCTGCACTAAGAGGGGGGCTCTTAGTGCTCTCGATCCTAACAATTGGTATCAGAGCGGGGTTAACTCTCTAACGGACTAAAACCCAAAGAGAAATGACATACGCCGGAAACCAAGAGGGGCATTCTATTACGCGTCCACCCATGTTCAGTGGGACGAACTACACCTACTAGAAGACCCGAATGAGGATCTTTCTTATTTCTATGGATTTTGAACTGTGGAATCTTGTCGAAAACGGATTTTCGAAGTCTTCTCTTCCAATGATCGATTGGAATGATTTGGAAAAGAAGGCTTTCGCTCTTAATGCAAAGGCTATGAATGCCTTATTTTGTGCACTTGATAAAAACGAGTTTAACCGTGTTTCAACTTGTGAAACTGCATTTGATATTTGGCACACACTCGAAGTGACCCATGAGGGCACAAGTAGAGTAAAAGAGTCAAAAATCAATTTGCTGTTACATTCTTTCGAACTTTTTCGGATGAAACCGAGTGAAACCATTGGCGACATGTTTACCCGTTTCACGGATGTCGTCAACGGTCTAAAAGGACTCGGAAAGAGCTTTTCGGATTTTGAGCTTGTTAATAAGATACTAAGATCCCTTCCTAAGAATTGGGATCCTAAAGTCACTGCTATTCAAGAGGCAAAAGATTTGTGAAATTTCCCTCTTGAAGAACTAATCGGGTCATTAATGACCTACGAAATGACTTGTAAAGCTCATGAAGAGCAAGAAGACATCCTTCCAAAGAACAGGAAGGATATGGCACTCAAAACTTCTGAATGCCACTTGAGAGAAAACTCAAGTGATGAGGACTGTGATGATGACATGGCACTTCTAACAAGAAAGTTTAAAAAGTTCTTTAAAAGAAACAAGTTTAAGAATGATACAAAAAATAAACTTGAACCCAAGAAGGACCAAGTAATCTGCTATGAATGCAAAAAACCGGAACACTACAAGAGTGATTGTCCCCAAGTCAAAAGGAGAACTTCAAAGAAAAAGGCGCTTCAAGCAACATGGGATGACTCAAGCGCATCCGAAGAAGAGGAGTCCAACACCGAGCAAGTTGCTCATTACGCCTTAATGGCCATCGAAGATGAGGTAACAAATTCAATAGATGCAGATTTATCATTCGATGAATTATTAAATGCTTTCCATGAATTGTTTGATGAGTGTAAGATTATCAGTAGTAAATACAAATTGCTAAAAAAGGAGCATGATAGTCTTATTTGTAACTTCGAAAAGTTAAATGCTGAACATCATGATAGTTTAAGCCCATGCATAAAATGCCATGATCTAGAAACTCTCAAAAAATAAAACTTGCTACTTAAGGACACCTTGAAGAAATTCGAGGTTGGTAGCAAGTCATTAAACATGATCCTTACAAACAAGGGTCATGTTCCCAAAAGAAGTGGTATTGGATTCGTGATAAGTCCTCACCAAAATTCAACCACCTTCATAAAAGGCTCCATCTTACATGTTAGACATCAAACCAAATGCAACTTTTGTTGCAAGTTTGGGCACAAGACACATTGTTGTCCATTCAGGAAAATTAGTCCAAACAAATTGATTTGGGTTCCTAAAGGAACCATGAAAAATTCTATGCAACATGATAAGAAATGTAGATCTATTTGTGAGGCACCCAAAAGCAAATGGGTTCCTAAAAATCATCCCTTCCTATAAAAACATTAAAATTTTAGGCCGGAGCAAGAAATAATATTCTACTCCTTGACTCTCGATAGTCATAAACCAAGAGTCAAAAAGGAACTCGCAACGCTTAAGTAACAAGTGGAAGTTATGAAATCACAAATACGATTTGGATACAACCTTATTAGAAACATATGATATCCAAATTCACATATCCCCTTGATCTTCGAACCCGTCAACACTATCATCTACGAATTAATTCTTGTATCATGAAGAAACTAAATATGTCATGATCTTAAAAGGGATACCAAACAAACTATCAACATACGTATGACATATACACGTTAAAAGATCTATCTTAATAAACATTAATTGCTCTGAAATAAAAAACTCTCCTCAAGGCAAAGGCTCCCTGATCAAATCACATTAGGTGCTCACTGGCTGCAGGCGGTGGCACCTCTCCAGCTGGCGGTGGCACCTCCAGCTACCATGGGTTGCCAGAGGTTGCACCGCTCCAGCCAGAGGTGCAACCGCCCGCAACTCTGCCTTTTTAAACCCACGCTAGGGCCGGCGGTGGAATCGACCCCAACTCACTCCCATTTCCTCCTCTACTCTTCCAAGTCTCCTCCATTCTCATTTCACTCCTCTAAGCCTTCCAAATACCTCCCATTTCGGAGCAAAACATCAAGATTCCTTCCTTCTCTTGAAGATTTCACAAAGGTACTCTCTAAGAAGCCCTTAAATTCTGTTTTGTTCGTCATTTACTCTTGCTCATCATCATCCCTCTAAACAGCAGTAGTTATGGGATCTAGAAGATCCTCAAGGGACAAGGGAAAGAGGAGATTAGTAGAAGAGTTTGATTTCACTCTTTTCGATTCAAAAAACCATGCTGAAAAATTTCCCTCTTTTGAACTTAGATGTATCAATAAGGGAAAATACGTAGATCTAAATGAACTAAGAGACTTAGAGACTATCCAATGGTTTGCAAACCTAGATCTACTTCCAATCTTGCAGATTAACGAACCCATCTATCCTAGGCTAGTTAGATTATTTTACAATAACATACAAATAGATGATGAAGAAAGGATGTCCACCTATCTTTTAGGACAACACATCTCAATCACTGATAGGTTCATTTGTGATATGATAGGCATTCCCATAAAAAGCATAGGACTTTACTTTAGAGGATCATGGGATGATGAAAGTATTGGAACATCCTATGTTGAAGCCTTAGGAACAATCTTTGCCAATCCTAACATAACATTGGTTCCTAAAAGTTGTGAACATCTATTGTCTTTGAACACTAAGATACTTCATCATATCATGACTAGTATAATTCTTCCTAAACAATACCATCATGATGAAATAAGTCAATTAGAATTAGGAACTATGTACTTAATCATGAAGGGACATGACATCTGTCTTGGTTATCTTATCTAACAAAACATGTTAGAATTATCTAAGAAAGATATATGCTCCCATATGGTGGTATAATCACAAGAATAATGAAAGCTTACGACATTCTAATACCACCAGAAGAAGAAGTAATGAAAGTAGATCGATTCAACATAATAAACAAAAATCTACTTCACCGACTAGGATGTTACTATAGAAACGGTAACTGGGTTAGAATCCCTAGAAGGACTGATCACCCTCAACCTGAACCTGAACCGGAAACACCAGTATTTAGGGGTACCCAATCTCCTCCGACCCTTTCCTTTGAGGAAACACATCCAGTTGAGCAAACTCATACATCCATCAAAGAAATTGGGATTCGAATGGATCGATTCGAACAGAGACAAGAACGGATTGAACAACGACAAGATCAAATCCTATCTGAGCTGCAGCAAATTCATAGTCAATTTGACTCCTTGTTTAGGCATTTTAATTTTTCACCTCATCAATGAACTTGTTGAACACCTGTTGTTGTTGTAAACTTCTTATGTTACTTCTGATGTGCTGGCTGTAAACATCTATCGTGGTAAACATATATCTTGCGCCTTGTGATAAAAGTTATCTCAGATTTTTATGGTATCATTACTGTTTGGTATGTGATGTGTCCAAATTAAGAATGTTGTGCTTTGAAACTAAAAGTTTTGAAAACATTGTGCTAGATTTCAATCAAACCCTAAGATATCTCATCTCAAAGCAGTTAAAAAAAAAAATACTTAGATATCTTAATAGTACCACAAATCTAGGATTATGGTACCCAAAATCAGAGAAGTTTGAGTTAACTGCTTATGCTGATGCGGACTTCGCTGGTTGTAGATTAGATAGAAAAAGTACATCAGGAACATGTCAATTCTTAGGACATGCCCTTGTTTCCTGGACATCTAAGAAACAAAACTCGGTTGCTCTATCAACAACCGAAGCTGAATATATTGCAGCAAGTGCATGCTGTGCACAAGTTGTTTGGATGAAAAATACCTTAGAAGATTATAAAGTTCATCTCAAGAACATTCCCATTAAATGTGATAACACAAGTGCAATATCCCTAACAAAAAACCCTATACAACACTCGAGAACAAAACATATTGATATCAGACATCACTTTATACGAGATCATGTTACGAATCATGATGTAATCATAGAATTCATTGATACGAAACATCAACTAGCTGACATCTTTACAAAACCACTAAGTGGAGAACAATTTGATTTCATTAAAAGAGAATTAGGAATGTTGATGTGTCCGAATAGATGAATTTGTTAAAATTATTTTTCGGACTATGTTGAATGATCAAATCACTTGATTGCCATGTGAAAATATGCAACAAAATCTTGTCCGAATGCATCTTATTTATTCGAATGCTGTAAAACAAATTTTCTCGTACACTTTCATGAAAAATAAGTTTCTGAAATAGATTTGATGAAGTGATTCTTGCCATGCTTTTTGTTGATGACAAAGGGGGAGAAACATATGAATTGATAAAAACTGCCATGATCATGTCATACTTCTTGCAAAATACTTGAGTGATGCTATAAACAATGTTATGATCATGCCATCCTTGCATCACCAAGAGATATATGAACGTGTGCTATAGTTTGCATTCTGCCCTGAGTTGATATCTTATCATGTGAAGAAAATGCAAAACTTGCTAGAATATTTCAAATATGTGCATCATGTAATAGCGCTTCACAGCTTTATATGATAATGTTCAAACTACATGATGAATAGTTACAAACACAATCATACAAACTTGATGATGTATGTCAAGCCTTGACATCATCTTTGAAGAGATACATCATGATGAGTATCATAATGGGAGTATTGATAAGTTTAACTGATCTAACTTATCAATACGTCACTTGAATTCTTAGGTCTTGAATTCAAGGTTGACTTATCTCAACTATGGCATATAGACAGGGGGAGTTAAGGATAACTCCATTATCAATTGATTGTCATCATCAAAAAGGGGGAGATTGTTGAATCTTGGATTTTGATGATGAAGTCAATTGTCATTTGTTGTCTAATCTATGTGTTGAGATAAGTGTGCAGGATTAACTACGATGAAAGTTAGACAAGCAGCAGGAGTTACGCCGGAGTCAAGTTCATGATCACGTTGGGAGTTCGAGAGTTCGACGGAAGTTCGGACGGTCGTCGGAGGTTCTGCGAGAACAGATCCGAGAAGTCCAGAAGCTTGCCAAGCGAAGCTCGTCGGAACTCACCAAGTGGATTGTCGCAAAGTCCAAGAGTTTGCCGGAAGTCCGCAGAAGAATCACCGAGGGAACATCGGTTGATCGACGGAAGTTCACCGGAAGAAGCGATTGACGCATCGGAGCAAAGCTGCAGAAATTGTCTTAGATTTAATCGTAGTTAGCACATTGATTAAGTTGGAAAATGGGAGGTGATCCCATTAGCTTAATCTTGGGGCAATTGGGCCCCTGAAAAGAATGAAATTGGGGCCGAATGGAGTTAACCATTCGGACCCTGATTGCACCAGGAGGTGCAACCGCCTAGGCCAGGAGGTGGCACCGCCTGGGCTAAGCCTCCCAGCGAGACTGGGCGGTGCAACCTCCCTAGCCAGGAGGTGGCACCGCCTGAGCTCAGTCTTCGAGCAAGACTGGGCGGTGCAACCTCCCTGACAGAGAGGTGGCACCGCCTGAGCTCAGTCTTCGAGCAAGACTGGGCGGTGCAACCTCCCTGACAGAGAGGTAGCACCGCCTGAGCTTAGTCTTCGAGCAAGACTGGGCGGTGCAACCTCCTTGACAGAGAGGTGGCACCGCTTGAGCTCGGTCTTCGAGCTCTGCCAGGCGGTGCAACCTCTCCAGTCAAGAGGTGCAACCGCCTGATCCCGAAATTTCGGGATTTGATCGTTTTGAGCTCCAAATTTGAATTGGGTTGGGGCCTATAAATACCCCACCCATTCAGCACTGAAGGGATAGAGATCCACACCGAATTCTTGGCTTTTTCAGTGATTCTAAGAGCTCAAACTTGTGTAAAGTCCAAAAGTTCTCTTCTCTTCTGTTCTTCAAGTCTTGAGTTGTAAAGAGAGGAGAGAAAGGATCTGTAAGGGTTGTCTCCTGAGCCCGTCAAAAGGAGAGAAACTGTAAAAGGGCAGTTGGCCTTCGCCCATTGAAGGAAGGCACCTAGTTGACGTCGGTAACCTCGCCGGTGGAGGAAGCCAAAAGTGGAGTAGGTCAAGACTGACCGAACCACTCTAAATCTCTGGTTTGCGTTTATTTTGAGCACCTTATCATTACTGCAAACCTCCTACATAGCTACTGCTCTCTGCGCTTTTACGAACAAGTTTCTAAGCTCTAATCTTTCCGAATCTGGATTCAGACGTCAATACGTGTTTTCGTACGATCCTTACTTTGCAGCTTACATTTACGTCTTGAATCTGTTTATAACTGTGAACTGTCTTCTGCGCTTTTACGAACGAGTTTCCTCGCAGTCTACATTTACATTTTGATTCTATTTATAACTGCAAACTGTCTTCTGCAACTTTACGAACGAGTTTCAACATTTAGACGTAAAACTGCATTTAGACGTAAATCGGCTTTCCTCGCACAATCATCAGATTTCAGCTTACGTTTACGTCTTAATTTCAACTGCATACTGCCTTCTGCGAGTATACAAACGAGTTTCAAAGTTCAGACGTAAATCTGCGTTTAGACGTAAATCTGCGTTTAGACGTAAATCTGTTTTTTGCAGATTACTTTTTGAATAGCAGCACATTGTCTTTATACTTCTGCTTAAACTGCGCTTAGACGCAAACTGTGTTTAGACGCAAACTGCGCTTAGACGCAATCTACGCTTAGACACAAACTGCGCTTAGATGCAAACTGCGCATAAACGCAATCTGCGCTTAGATGCAAACTGCGCTTCGACGCAATATGAATTTAGACGCAATCTGCATTTAGACGCAAATTGCATTTAGACGCTAACTATGTTTAAACGTAAACTGCACTTAATAATAAGTAAACTAGGATCGGCTTTTGCATAGTGTTTATCGAACGAACGCAGCTTTCGTTTTTAATCGCTGAAAGATTTCCGCTGCATTAATTCAACCCCCCCCTCTTAGTGCTCTCGATCCTAACATCAGTTCCTCAAGGACCATGGGAAATTATCCCAATGGATTCCTCCTTATACACCTCAGCTCAATGGTGTCTCTAAAAGGAGAAATCATACATTATTAGATATGGTACGGTCCATGATGAGTTTCACTGACCTACCCATCTCATTCTGGGGATATGCCCTAGAAACCGTAGCTTACCTTCTGAACAGAGTTCCAACTAAGTCGGTAGTGTCTACACCATATGAGATATGGAAAGGGAAGAAGCCTGATCTTAAGGTTATTAAGATTTGGGGCTGCCCTAAACATGTTAAAAGACACAACCCCGATAAGTTAGTGATAAGACCCTAAAGTCTTATCGTAGGCTCTGATACCAAATGATAAGACCCTAAAGTCTTATCGTAAAAAAGAAGAAGAGAAAGGGGATGATCACTTCGAGGGGATCGGCCTCCTTGATCGCTTCGAGGGGATCGGCCCTCCTTGATCACTTCGAGGGGATCGGCCCTCCTTGATCGCTTCGAGGGGATCGGCCCTTCTCCACCGCCGCCGGCCAGCAACGACTGCTGCTGCTAGCCACCGCAGCCTTCACCTCAACCCCTTCGATCTGCACCGTTGCTGCAGCCCACCTTGCTCTGCATCGTAGCCGTAGCCTCAACCCCGGCCGCTTCAACGCCACCTCCCTCTTGTTCTGCCTCCGCTGCTGCAGTTGTCGGTTGCCATCATCCGTCAACACGGCTGCTCGGCGATTGCTTCCTTGGGTCACAACAGTTGCAACCGTCGTCTTTCAGCCTTGGTGCTTTCATCTCACGCAGTGACATAAACACAGGGTAGCTACTCTTCCTCTAATGCAGCGACCGCAGCACTGCCTTGGCGTCCACCTCCTCGGCAACTCCGCATCGATAGTGTTGATGCCCTTGACCCGACACCAAAAACAGGAGTTGAGATTACAGATTTGCAGTCTTACGCAATGGCCATTGATAACTCGGTGAAAGCACAAATGGAAGCATTGGAAATCAGAATTGAGAATCGACTGCAAGAAACACTTAATGATTTCAAAAAGAGTCTAATGGAGAGCCTCAGCAAATTTCAACAAAATGGGGGCTCAAGTTCTACGTTGCATAGATCTGAAAATACAGGAAAAAGGTCCCAACATTGTGACACAAATTACTCATACATGAAGATGGAATTTCCAAGATGGAAAGATAGAGATTCGACCAATTGGATCTCTAAGGCAGAAAATTTTTTCCGTTTTCACAGAAACCCAGAAGAATCCAAGGTAGAAGTGGCCTCAATCCAGCTCAAGGGAGATGCATTCCAGTGGTACGATTGGTATGAAACTTTCCACGGAGTTCCTTCGTGGGAGCAATTCAAAAGAAGACTTCTTGTTCGCTTTGGCCCATCCGAATATGAGAATGTTGATTGTCAGCTTGCCAAAATTCGTCAGACTTCTACAGTGTTAGAATATCACAGTAGGTTTGAAAAATTATCAAATCAAGCTAGAGATTGGTCAGACCGACAACTTCTGGATACATTTATTGAAGGGCTTATTCCAGAGATCCGGTGTGAAGTTAAGGCTCGTCAACCTCGCACTATGATAGCTACATCTCATTTGCAAATCTATATGAGAAAAAAATTAGCAAGGAAAGATCAGCAAGGGATTTGTACTATGATGAAAATTGGAATATGGAGCACCGATGTAAACAAGAGCAACTTCTGATGATTGAGCCAATTAGAGAGGAACCGGAAATAAAAGAGTTAGACTCCGATCATAAAGGTATGAAAACCGATGAAGATATTAAAGCGATCACAGATACAGTGCATGCATTGGCTGGCTACACTAACCCACAAACTATGAAAATCGGAGGAACTTTGAAGCATCAACCTGACACTATTTTGATTGATACAGATAACACTAATAATTTTATGGACAGGAAAGTTACAGCCCAATTAGCCCATCACATTGAAGGCTGTGATATATTCAAAGCTGATGGATGGATTTTAACTTATGATAGCAAAGGCCAGGAATTTCTTGCAACGATTACTACACTAAAAGATCGACCTATTGCTTACACTGTCAAAAAGTGGAGACCATACTTACTTGATCAACGGGTTGTGATGCGTTGCAGATAGTCTATGGCTAAAGTGCTGAAAGAGAACCTCCTCGAGATTGATGCTGCTCAGCCTTGAGGACAAGGCTGATTTGAAGAGGGAGGAACTGTTAGGACCCTTTTTCTGAGCTTTTGAATAATGTTTATTGAGTCTGTTTAGTCCAGTTGTTTATTGAGTCGGTTTGGTTCAGTTAGAGTCAAGTAGAGGTTTATTTAATATTTATTTATTATTAGAGTTCAAGTCCTGATGGACTCTAGGTGGAACTCTATAAATAGGGATGTAACTGCTTCTTTTCAATAATCTATGAAAAATACTATTCTGTCTTTTGACAAACCCTAGGAGGCTGATCCCCTCGAAGCGATCATTATCATCCCCTTTCTCTTCTTTTTTACGATAAGACTTTAGAGTCTTATCATTTGGTATCAGAGCCTACGATAAGACTTTAGGGTCTTATCAGTTAAAATCAAGGACAAAGCGATGCAAATTTGTGGGATACCCCAAGGAAACTTGTGGGTATTATTTCTATCATCTCGATGACCAAAAGGTCTTTGTAGCTATGAGAGCAGTGTTCCTTGAGAAGGAACACATTCTTGGCGGAGATAATGGGAGAATGATAGAATTGAGTGAGGTTGGAGAACCAAGCTCAAGCACCACTCTACAGCCCGAGTCTGTTCAGGTACCTAATACACAAGTTTCAACTTTACGCAGATCTGATAGAGTATTCCATCCTCCTGAGAGATATGTGGGACATATTAGAGGAGAGGATGTAGAGGATATTGATCCTCAGACCTACGAGGAGGCTATTATGAGTATAGACTCCGGGAAGTGGCAAGAAGCCATGAATTCTGAGATGGATTCTATGTACTCCAATAAGGTTTGGAACCTAGTTGATGCGCTCGAAGGTATTGTACCCATCGGTTGCAAGTGGATCTTTAAGAAAAAGATCGGAGTAGATGGAAAGGTAGAGACCTATAAAGCAAGGCTAGTGGCTAAGGGGTATCGTCAAAGGCAAGGTGTTGACTATGACGAAACCTTCTCACCCGTAGCAATGCTAAAATCCATCAGAATTCTATTGGCGATTGCAGCACACTATGGTTATGAGATCTGGCAGATGGATGTGAAAACCTCATTCCTCAATGGGAACCTCGAGGAGGAGGTGTATATGATGCAACCTGAGGGATACGTGTCCAAGAACTGCCCAAATAAGGTGTGTAGGTTGCTTAGATCCATTTATGGATTAAAGCAAGCTTCCCGAAGTTGGAACATAAAATTTGATGAGGCAATCAGATCTTATAACTTCGTTAAGAATGAAGATGAGCCTTGTGTATACAGAAAGGTAAGTGGGAGCGCTATCACCTTTTTGGTCTTATATGTGGATGACATCCTGATCATTGGGAATGACGTAGGAATGCTATCCACAGTAAAGGCTTGGTTATCTAGACACTTCTCCATGAAGGACTTAGGGGAAGCATCCTATATTTTGGGGATTAGAATCTATAGAGATAGATCCAAGAGGATGCTTGGCTTGTCCCAATCCAAGTACATAGAAACCATTATCAAAAGGTTTGGCATGGAAAATTCCAAGAGAGGTCTCATACCGATGAGACATGGGATATCGCTTTCTACGAGTATGTCCCCAAAGACTCCAGAAGAAAGGGCGAATATGGATATGATACCTTATGCCTCAGCAATAGGGTCTATCATGTATGCCATGCTATGTACTAGGCCTGATATAGCGCATGCTCTGAGTGTCACGAGCAGGTATCAAGCGGATCCAGGCTTGGAGCACTAGAAAGCAGTAAAGTGTATCCTTTAAGTACTTGAGAAGGACTAAGGATCTTTTACTAGTATATGGAGGTAATAGCCTTAAGGTTGAAGGCTACACTAACTCAAGTTTTTCAGTCTGATGTCGATGATAGCAAGTCGAATTCAGGGTATGTGTACACCTTAAATGGAGGAGCAGTGTGCTGGAAGAGTTCCAAGCAAGATACCACTGCTGACTCGACCACAGAGGCGGAGTACATTGCTGCATCAGATGCAGCAAAGGAGGGAGTTTGGGTGAAGAAGTTCATCACAGATTTGGGAGTTGTGCTGGGTAGCGAAGAGCCGATCTCCCTATATTGCGACAACAACGGGGCGATTGCTCAAGTAAAGGAACCTAGGTCTCATCAGAAATCTAAGCATGTTCTGAGGAGGTTCCACCTTATCAGAGAGATCGTGACGCGAGGAGATGTAGTAGTCGAAAGAGTTTCATCCGAAGATAACATTGCAGATCCACTAATAAAGTCGTTGTCTCATATTTGTTTTAAGCGTCACAGGAGTCTGATGGGGATCAGACACATAGGTGATTGGCTTTAGGTCAAGTGGGAGATTGCAAGTCATAGGTGCCCAGCAAGCCAATCACGTGAGTGATGGCACGTGTGACTTAATATAGAATCTTTTTGCTTATTATATTTTGGCATATATCACTTTATAACTATTACATAAATGCATACATATATTGTGATGTCCTTGGATTTGTGCAATGGGAATCGAATCGTGATGAGATCACGATAGTTAGATCGATTCACCTTTAAACACATATCCTAAATAATCCCGGTCATAGGTTACTCGAGAGGGATATCGTGTTAACCGGACAGACTGGTGTGCTGTATACTCGTCCATATGATAGATGCAGCTGGTCTCATAGCTGCTTGTGTAGGGACACTAGGGATACAGTATAGGTGCTCATTGGAGAATGAGTTCACTGATTGATCCGCTTACGGAATGCTGGATGGTTGATGATGCCTTATTGTCAGACAGCGATTCCGTAGTCCTAGTGGTGTATCTGGTCCTTAGAATTGAGACACCAAGGATGTCCTATATGAGTGCTCCACTCTTTGATACCAGACTTATAGGTTTGGCTATCCCAGATCTAGTACAGCTAGTCATTGGGAGTGGTAGTCGACCTTACGAGGGTTATTGAGTGTCAATAGAGGATCATCCACTCTCGGCGTCATGAGAGGAATATCCCATGTGTTCTTGCTCAGACAAATCCCTGGCCAGGGTCATTCGGGTTAAGAGAGAAAGAGTTCTCCGGGAGAATCCGATTAGAGCGAGACTCGAGAAGAAACCGTATGGGTCTGACAACACCATGCTCTATATACGGTCTCTAGGATATTAGATGGATGAGGGACTATAGGTACACGGTAACTGAGGACAGACAGGTCCAATGGATTGGATTCCCCTGTATTGTATGGGGACTACGGCATAATGGCCTAGTACGTCCGTAGTCGATGAGTCGAGTGAATTATTACAGAGATAATAATTCATTGAGTTAGAAGGAGTTCTGATAGGTATGACTCACGGCCAGCTCGGTATTGGGCCTAGAGGGTCACACATATGGTAGGCATTGCGATGAATAGAGGTTCGGATATGAGATATCCGACGGAGCCCTTGTCTTATTGGATGCAGATCCAATACCCACTAGGGGAGGACCCATTAGGGTTTGATAGGGGACCTCTATAAATAGGAGGGATTCAGAGCCCCATGGGCTAGAGAGCTTTTGTTTGCCTTTTCCTATTCTCCTCTCCATCTCCACCTCTGAGTAGGCCTGGAGTTTTGAGAAGCGTCATCGCAACCCTACTGTGTGGATCACCGCTAGAGAGTAGGACGCTTGACCTCCTTCACCCTCTCCTAAGGATCTGCAAGGAAACAGGGATATACGATCTCCCTAGGTAACACAATCTACTCTATACGCAGTTTCATGTTTCGCGGATTTTTGCGTACCAATCTTCGCATGACGACGAACATCTCTTTGGGAATCGGGGATTTTGTTTTTCTTGTTCTTCCGCTGCGCATGTGATGTCGCCCCAAGGATTTCCCAACAAGAATATGGCTGGAGCGTTGGATAAGCCGAAAGGCATCACCAAGATTTCAAACACTCCATACCTGGTCACACAAGTAGTCTTCGCTTCATCGCCTTCAGCAATGCGCTCCTGCCAATACCCCGACCGAAGGTCGAGTTTTGAGAAATACTTAGCTTTGTCCAATTGGTCGAACAAGTCCGCAATGAGCGGGATGGGATACGTGTTCTTCACTGTCACTTTGTTGAGGGCTCGGTAGTCGACGCATAATCGGAGGCTCCTATCTTGTTTCTTCTAGAAGTGAACTGGAGCTCCGAAAGGTGCTTTAGAGCTGCGGATGAGACCACCGGTTAGCAGTTCACCTAACTGCTTCCTGAGTTCTGCCAACTCTGGCGGGGGCATGCGGTAGGGTGGTCTCGCTGGAGGCTTCACTCCTGGCTCCAGCTCGATGCTGTGATCCACGCCTCTGCGTGGTGGAAGAGTCTTCGATAACTCGGGTGGCATAACGTCCTTGAACTCTTTCAGGACGCTCTCCACCGCAGTAGGTTCTTGAATGGCCTTCTCGTTGAGTGGCTCTAGCTTCATAGCAGCCACGAATGTCAATTCGCCTTTTCGCACCCCTTTCTTCAGTTGTAATGACGATATGTGTTGAGGCTCCTTGATTCCTCTCCGAGAGACAGGAACCACGCAGGGGTCATCGCCTCCCATCATACATAGGGAGTTCAGGAACGACATTGGCACCAACTTCGCCGCGTGCATGAACTCCATTCCAATAATCACTTGGAAGTCATCCAGTGGCACGACCATCATGTTGGTGTTCCCGCTCCATGTCCCGATTTTGATGGGAACACCCTTCGCCAACCCGGAGATTCGCCTGGCCTCCGAGTTCACCGCCTTCATTCGGCTTGGGCTCTTCTCCAAGATCAACCCAAGTCGTTGTGCTTCTCAATCGGCTATGAAGTTGTGGGTAGCGCCCGTGTCCACCATTGCACGGGTCGTTTGGCCATTTAGCTTGATGTCCACATACATTAGCTCACTACTTTCTGCTTTTTGTAGCTTTGTCTTAATGTTCTCCCCCACTTGACCCCGCATGGCGTTCAACAAATGCATTGCTCCATTCTGGGTCCTTGCGAGTCCTCGTCGTCGCTGCTGGATTTAAAACTGCTCGAACTAAGAGCAACAGCTTTGCCCTTGTTCGATCAGGGGGGTGGATGGAAGCCGTCAAAGCATGTGCGGTCCTCCGCACAAGAAACATCCTCCAGGTTTGGAGGCATTGCCTTTCGGGTTTGGCCCTTTGTGGGAACTCTTCTTCTTTTGTTCGCCTCCGAACTCCTTCCCTCGAGAATGTTTTGGAGGACGATTGCCTGAAGATTGTTTCCTTCTCCCTGGGTCTTCGGAGGAAACAAAGTCGGTGAGTCTTTCTGCAGCAGCAATTGCCCCGACCACATAGGTAACATTCCTTCGATTTAGTTCCTATTGAGCCCATGGCTTCAAACCATCGAGGAAGCTGAATAACTTGTTCTTCTCGAACATGTCCTGTATATCCAGCATTAGTGCAGAAAATTGTTTCACATAGTCTCGGATGGTGGTACTCTGGCGGAGTTGTCTCAACTTCCTTCTTGCGACGAACTCTGTGTTCTCCGGTAGGAACTGAGTTCTCAACTCCCGCTTCAAGTCCTCCCATGTGTCGACTCGACACCGCCCTTGTTGGATCTCCTCCCAACGGGTTCGCCACCAAAGTTTCGCATCTCCGTTCAGATACATTGTTGCTATAGAAACTTTGGTATCTTCAGAATCGGGCCTCGTAGCTCAGAAGTATTGTTCTATGTCGAATAGAAAGTTCTCAAACTCTTTGGCATCTTTGGCCCCTCCATATCCATGAGGCTCGGGTGCCCTCAAGTTTTGTGCTGGTGCAACACGGGTGTTGCTTACTCCCGCATTTAGTGTTCTTGTGAGCATGGCCATATTTGAAGTAAGTTCCGCCACAACATCCTGTAAGTGTTGTACGGAGTCTTTGGTGTCATCCGACAGTCGGTCGACTAGGGCCTCGACCTTGTCGATCCTGGACTCTGCTTCCTCTTATGAGCTCTCTACCCCAACAAGCCTTTGTTGGCCATGGTAGAGTTCCTCCATGCTCGCTTCAAGAACATCCAGGCGGGTTTCCGCCGTCGTGAGTCTCTCCTTGTGACTCTTTTTCCCAATTAGCGCTCCAGATTGTGCTTCCTCCGCTCGCAGAGAGTAGCCAACTTCTCGCTCATCATGTTCGTTGTCGTGCTCCTCTTGAGCGGCTCCAACATCATGAGAGCGAGTGTGCACATGCAGCCCACCTGCGGCTGCTTGGGGCAAGGGTCCGGCTTGCCCCGTCTTGCTAGATTCACCACGATACTTTGCCATGGCGAAGTTGCGAAGTTCGTTCGCTGCTCGCTCAAAGTGCTTGCCCGCTCTGATACCATAATGTCACGGCCTTAGCCGGAATTACCTAAGGAGTGAGGCACCCTTGCGGCCAAAGACGCGAACTTAGCTTGCGTTGCCTAAGTCGCGAGTCACCCTTGCGGCAAACACGCGAACTTAGCTTGCGTTGCCTAAGTCATGCTTCGCCCTTGCGATATTGCTCCACAAGGATCAGCCCACTTGTAACCTCTCGTAGGTCCCGAAGGACCTATAAAAAGAGAAAGTTGATTAGCTTGAAAGAACGAGCGGCGGACAAGTCCCGACGTCTTGCGAAAAGGGGAAGCTTTATAAGCAATTCAGCGAGCACCTTGCGTGCACAAGAGAAGAGGGAGAGGGAGAAAACAAGGGCTTTAGAAGGTTGAATGAATAGCTGCAAGCCCACAAACAACCGCTCACCTGGTCCCGGGCGCGACAACAAGTTCCCGTTAAGGCAACGTGCGAACTTGCGAAAGAGTGTTCAACGCCCGGTATATATCCGAAGCTCCATCTAGCCCTGTGCCACTCGAGGGGTTCAAAGGGGCTGAGATGGCTGACGTTTTGGTGAGCGGTGGTAGATTCCATAAATCAGCCCGCGACACGCGAAAACGGAGTTGTTTTGGGGCTGTTTTGCTCAGTTCGGTGAGCGGTCGCTTTATAACGCTGCAGCTTGTTCGAACATACATTTTTACAAGCAAAATGGCCCGAAACCAAGAGAAAACATGCTGTCAAGCAGTTGTACATGTAGGTGTGAGCGACGAACGGTTCATCGAACGGAGTTGTTACGAGAGCGCGATGACCGTTCGTGACATTGCGGTAGCAACTTCTTCCTCTTCAACATGTTGCAGTAGCTTCTTCTTCCTCGACTATAATAGTAGGTCATAGTAGCAACTCTAATAGCAGCCAACCATGGAAGAGGAGAAAAAGCTTAAGGTAGTAGCAATCTGCAACCTCAAAGATGACAAGCTCTATCACTTATGAAGTCCTTTCGATATTTCCATATTTAGGTACTTCTTTTCGAGAGCAAAATAGATTGATTTTTCTTTTGGAATATCATTTTCTGATCTTTTTAAATCCTCTACTAGACATAAATCTACTTATTAAGGGAAAATATCATTGGGCTGACAGCCTATATTCAGCCCATGTGGGCTTTATTAGCCCACAATCTACACCCTCTCTTAACCTAACCCTAGATCAATATAAGGGGGGTGTGGTGATTGCATTTTGGCAAGAAGGTGGCTACGTTTTTTGGGTAAAAAAAGGGCAGCAACATGGTGATCTTCGCAGCAGCAAAGAGGAGAAGAAAAAGGTAGAAAAACAAGAGAAAGAAAGGGAAGAAAACAAGGACAACACAGAGAGACTGTTCTCAATCATCTAGCAGTGTTATCATCTTAGGTTAGATCAAATCTATAGTAGACTCTTGCTGTGATTACTTGGGGAGGTTTTAGATATCGTGGACAGTGACATGATCCTTATATCCCAGTTATTCTCTTGTGATTGTTGCTAGGGTTTAGGGCAAGAGATTGAGATTTATATATTCATTATTCTCATAGTGGATTATCTCTAGTTTGCCGCATGATTTTTACCCTTCACATTGGAGGGGTCTTCCATGTATATCTTAGTGTTATATTTGATTATGATTTTATTTAATTACGCTGCATATCATGGCCTACTAGTATTTGTTCATATATAAAGATTATTCCGCTTTATATCCCCATCAACTAGTATCAGAGCAAGGGTTTTGGTGATTTAATTTTTGTATTTAAACATGGAGACCAATAATGTTTCTCACATGATTAGTTTAAATGGAAACAATTGGATGATATGAAAACCAAGAATGAAAGATCTTTTCTATTGCGAAGATTTGTATGGACCTTTATAAGGGGATAGTGCAAAACCCACAACTATGACAGATGATGAGTGGAAGAGGTTAGATCGAAAAATAATTGAGTTTATTCAACAGTGGCTTGTTGATAGTGTCTTTCATCATGTTTCTACTGAAATTTCTGCATATTCTCTTTGGAAAAACTTGGAAAGTCTTTATGAAAGAAAAACAGCTAGTAACAAAACTTTTTTGAAAAGAAAACTTGTGAACTTAAAATATATAGAGGGTGTTTCTGAGTATTTGAATGAAATGCAAAGCATTACTAACCAGTTATCCTTTATGAAAATATCTCTTGATGATGAGTTGCAAGCATTGTTACTTCTCAGTTCATTACTAGAAAGTTGGGAGACACTAATGGTTTCCCTCAGTAATTTTACGCCAGATAGTGTTATCACTATGAGTCAAGTAACAAGCAGTTTGTTGAATAAGGAGTTCAAAAGAAAGAGTTCAGCAACATCTCAAAATGATTCACAAGCACTTATCTCAGAGAACAAAGGAAGGTCAAAGTCTATAAGCAGTTCACGTATGAGTAGGACCAAGTCAAGATCAAGAAAAGATATTGTTTGCTATAACTGTGGTGAGAAAGGACATTACAATAACCAATGTAAGCAACCCAAGGAGCAAGAAAAAGGGAAAAGAAGTGGAGTCAATAGAGTCAAAAGATAATATCACAACTATAGTGTAAGGTAGTGATTATTTGATTTTGTCTCCTTCTGATGATATTTTTTCTTATGTGTGTTAGGATCTTGAGTGGGTGATTGACACAAGTGCTTCTTATCATGCTACACCACGGAGGGAGTTTTTTGCTACATATATGTCTGGAAATTTTGGTGTTGTCAAGATGGGCAACTATGACACAGCAGACATCATAGGCATGGGTGATATCCATTTAAAGATCAACCTTGGCTGCAAGTTGATGCTTAAGGATGTGAGGCATGTGGTTGACTTGAGGTTGAATTTAATTTCAGTTAGAAAGCTAGATGATGAAGATTATGATAGCAGATTTCACAAAGGGCAATGGAAGCTCAATAAGGGTCCTCTTGTTATAGCTAATGGAAAGAAATATTATACTTTATACAGGTTGCAGGCTAAAGCTTATGGTGAGCAGTTAAATGCTACAGAAAAAGAGTTCAACATGGAGTTGTGGCATAGGTGACTAGGACACATGAGTGAAAAGGGGCTGCAAGCTCTTTCCAAGATAGAGGTATTACCAGACCTCAGAGGTATACATATTAACCCTTGTATTGATTGTTTGGCAGGTAAACAACATAGAGTTTTATTTGCTAGTCCTGCTTTATCTAGAAAAATGTATGTCTTAGACCGTGTTTATATAGATGTATGTGATCCTTCGAGGACAAAAACTCCAGGTGGATCTGTTGATGTTCTTGGTATAAGTGATGCACTTTATTTTGTTACTTTTATAGATGATTTTTTCAGGAAAGTTTGGGCCTACACTTTAAAGACCAAAGATCGGGTTATTAATGTCTTCAAAGAGTTTCATGCTAGGGTTGAAAGGGAGACAGAAAGGTAATTGAAATACATAAAATCAGATAATGGTGGTGAGATGATAGGATTATTTAATGATTATTGCAGGTCACATAGGATCCAACATGAGATGATAGTTCCTAGTACACCTCAACATAATACTATTGCAGAGAGGATGAACTGCACCATCATGGAAAAGATCAGATGTATGCTTTCATAGGCCAAGCTACCCAAAAGGTTTTTGGATGAGGCTTTGAGGACTATAGTTGATGTGATCAACTTATCACCATGTATAATCCTAGATAGTGATGTTGCAGTGTATGGTCAGGGAAAGATGTTTCCTATAAGCATTTGAGAGTGTTTGGTTGTCGTACATTTGCACATATTCCAAACAATGAGGGGTCCAAGCTAGATAGTAAATCTAAAGAATATATTTTTCTTGGCTACTCACATGATTATTTTGGTTACAAGCTTTGAGATCTAGAAAAGCATAAGGTGTTTAGAAGCAGAGACATAGTCTTCTTTGAGGATCAAACTTTTGAAGATTTGAAGAAGAAGGCACCAACCAATACTTCTATAGAATGATTAGTAGATTGTGACATAATTACTCCTCCAGTATATCAAGGTGATGGGGGAGATATGCAGGAAGATAGTGTAGAGCCTAATGTTGATTTACTTGCAGGACATGTTGAGCAAGAAGAAGTTGGAGAGCAACTTCCCGCAGAACCTCAGTTGAGAAGATCTTCTAGACAACGTCAACCTTCCAGAAGGTACTCTACAGATGAGTATGTGATGCTTACTAATGCAGGTGAACCAGAGAGTTACCATGAAGCAATTGAAAGTGAGCAGAAAGAGAAGTGATTAGTTGCTATGTAGGAAGAGATGAATGCTCTTCAGAAGAACTATACTTATGATTTGGTGCTACTACCAAATAGAATGAAGGCTTTGAAGAACAAGTGAGTTTTCAGGTTGAAGACTCAAGAATATTATTCTCAACCAAAGTACAAAACTAGATTGGTTATAAAAGGCTTTGGTCAAAAGAAAAGTATTGACTTTGAAGAGATTTTTTCTCTTGTTGTTAAAATGTCTTCTATTCGTGTTGCTCTTGGTATTACTGCTAGACAGAACTTGGAAGTTGAGCAATTAAATATGAAGACAGCTTTCCTTTATGGGGATTTGGAGGAGGAAATTGATATGGAGCAACTAGAAGGCTTCAAAGTCAAAGGTAAATAGAACTTTGTTTGCAAATTGAAGAAGAGCTTGTATGGGCTAAAGTAAGCTCCAAGATAGTGGTACAGAAAGTTTGATTCATTTGTGACAGAAAATAAATACAAAAGAATGGCTTCAGATCATTGTGTGTGCATCAAATGGTTTGATGAGGATTTTATTATTCTCTTATTTTATGTTGATGATATACTTATTCTTGGGAAAGATATGTCTAAAATTGACAGATTGGAGAAGGAGCTAAGTGAGTCTTTTGCAACGAAAGACATGGGGTCAGCAAAGCAAATACTAGGTATGCAGATTTCTCGTGATAGGAAAAATAATAAGATTTGGTTGTCACAGGAGAAATACATCGAGAAGGTATTGGAAAGATTCAGTACAAGCAATGCAAAACCAGTTGGTTCTCCTTTTGCAGGTTACTTCAAGTTGTACTCAGAATAGAGTCTGTCAAGTGATGAGGAGAAGGAGAAAATGCAAAAGGTTCCTTATGCTTCAGTAGTTTGAAGTTTAATATATGCAATGGTATGTACGATGCCAGACATCGCATATGCAGTTAGTGTTACTAGCAGGTTTCTTGAAAATCCAAGCAAAGAGCACTGGGCAGCAATGAAGTAGATTTTTAGATATCTCAGAGAGAGTTCTAAGGTTTGCTTAAGCTTTGGAGGTGGACCACATGTGTTGACATGTTACACAGATGCATATATGGCAAGAGATATAGATACAAGGAAGTCTACTTCAAGTTATGTACTTACTTTTATAAGGGGAGCTATGTTATGGTAATCCAGGTTGTAAAGGTGTATTGCTCTCTCCACCACAGAAGCGGAATATATTACTGCTATAGAGGTATGTAAAGAAATGTTATGGATGAAAGAATTCTTACAAGAATTAGGGCTGAAATAGGAAAATTATGTGGTGCATTGTGACAGCCAGAGTGCCATCTATTTGTGTAAAAATCCAATGTTTCATTCCAAGTCAAAGCATATAGATGTCAGATACCGTTGGATTTAAAATATATTTGAAGAAAAGCAGTTGCAGCTTCAGAAAATTCACACAGATGACAACGGAGCAGATATGTTGATAAAGATTTTACCAAAAGAAAGACAAGAGATATGCCGACAGCTGGTCGACATGGCTTCACATTGAGGAGTCATGGGATAGCCTCACTTATGGGCTAAAGCGGGAGGTTGTTGGGTTGATAGCCCATATTCAGCCCATGTGGGCTTTATCAGCCTACAACCCACACCCCCTCTTAACCTAACCCTAGATCAATATAAGGGGGGTGTGGTGGTTGCGTTTTGGCAAGAAGGTGGCTGCATTTTTTGGCATAAAAGGGCAGCAACGTGGAGACCTTCGTAGCAGCAAAGAGGAGAAGAAAAAGGTAGAAAAATAAGAGAAAGAAAGGGAAAAAAACAAGGACAACACAAAGAAACTGTTCTCAATCATCTAGCAGTGTTCTCATCTCTGGTTAGATCAAATCTACAGTAGACTCTTGCTGTAATTACTTGGGGAGGTTTTAGATATCGTGGACAGTGACGTGATCCTTGTATCCTAGTTATTCTCTTGTGATTGTTACTAGGGTTTAGGGCAAGAGATTGAGATTTGTATATTCATTATTCTCATAGTGGATTATCTCTAGTTTGCCCCATGGTTTTTACCCTTCACATTGGAGGGGTTTTCCACGTATATCTTGGTGTTCTATTTGATTATGATTTTATTTAATTTCGCTGCATATCATGGCCTACTAGTATTTGTTCATATACAAAGGTTATTTCGCTTTATATCCCTATCATTGATGTCCTTATTACTCCGATGTGACACTGATCCGTATACACAGAGTCATCCGAGGTGGAAAGCATATCCTCTCATGATGAAAATATCATACTCTTAAGGTGGACATACTATGCTCTGAGAGTGTTAGCTACACAAAGACCGAAGTTGGGAGAGGCTTCTCGAGCCGGTCTCTCCGATACTCAAATTTGTCCCGATGTCAACTTTTATGGGTGTATGTTCTCGATTTCAGTATTTCCTACCTAGAGTTAATGGTGTATTTTTATACTTGACCTTGAAAAGATAAAATATTCCCATGAAAATTTTATAGGAGAGGCGATTTGTATCCGCCCCGAGCTATCCCTTAGAGTTTTTCTCCCATAGACCTTATGTGACATTTGCATGGCAGGCAATGGCTGATTGATCCCTTTTACTACTTGATGAAGGGATCAAAATCATTGGATCCTTCTCTTAAATGGATTAGGTAGTATTAAAGCATCCTTTCCTATGAAAGGAGATGATGTCATGATGGCAGCAAGTAGCCTAACGGCATCAGCGAACCTAGCCCTTGTAAAAGATGGAGAATGTGTTGAGTTAGTTCCAATCTCAATCTAACCTAACAACAAAAGAAGATGGAGATAAGAGTATTGTACCTAAGGAGAATGAACCATCTTCATCAAACATACAAATCAGTTCACCAAAGATGCATCGACACTACAAATCGGTTCACCAAAGATGCATCGACGCTGATGATGATGTTGCAGAACCGGTGGCAAAATTAAGATTTAAACATTTTCGTGTTGAGGCCAAGATTGACATCCCCTCAAATGATGGATCTATCATATAGAGATGTTAGATGTGTGACTCAAAAAACTTGACACATATTTTATCTTATGCGGGTGTAGTAGCAAAGACAAAGTCACACTTACCTACAAGGTATATAGTTTCGAATAATACTAGACAATATGTACCAGTCCGATAGTAAATCAATACGCGGATCGCTCGCTACCAAACGATATTTTTTTATTTATAATATATGTGTGTGTGTGTTTGTTTGTATGTGTGTGACGTCGCTCGCTCCTCTTAATTTTTTTATAAATAAATAAATATATATATATATATATATATATATATATATATATATATATATATATATATATATATATATATATATATATATATATATCGCAAGAAGATCGAAACTTCGATATAATACTATATGACTAAAGTTGATTAATCATGCTCTAAAATAGTAGAATGCTTATATATAATACTACGATGATGAAGAGGTGACATGGGGCAACTCAAAGATGAACGGAAAAGATGACAACTTGCATTAAGGATTAGACTAGCTAGTTTTAGTGTAAAACTACACCATCATGTTTCGATGACAAGTAGTGGCACATGAAATTTTCCTTAACTACTCAATAATTATGACATTTACATAAATTTTAATTGATTTTGTTTTGATCAAGAAAAAATATATATAATATGATTAATCAAAAATTGAGTGTAATAAGAATTACGAGTAAAGTGACTGATGATAGATAAGTAGCCAATTATAAACGAAAATTATAATGAAAAGAAGGAATGATAAACTGATTTATATTGATTTAATCTTCTTGACCCACATCCACTTTCGATTTTTTTTATTTTTGAGGCTATTGGCTTTCACTAGTGATCTTTCTTGCAATGGATGAAAATTAATTATCTTTATTATAATATTTTTTTTTTTTAAGCTTAGGAGAGAACATTCACACCTACATCCAACCACTTAGGATCACAACTAAACTCAAGATGAAGAAAAAAATTCAAACAATGCTGAAAGAGAGATGTATAATATTTTATAAACTTAGAAATGGATGCTCCATTAGTCAAGCCTAAGCGATGTATTTATAGCCCATAAAATACTTAAAAAATAGAGCTAAAAATTAAAATTCATAACATTTTGGGATACGGGTGATACTACCATTGTAATATTTAAAATAGAGTCATAAATTTGGACTTCAATGGTCCTACTACCACTATAGGTGGTACCATTGCTACCTTAGGTGGTACCATAGTCCAAAGACTAACAAAGTACAAACAATACTTATCAATTGACCTAGGTAGTATTGTTGCTTGGGCCTAGTGTTATTGTTGCCCCCAAGCAATTTATGCCACGTGTCTAGCTTTCCAATGAGTCCAAACCCAAGCCCAAAAGTTGCTATACACTTGGGCTCTAATTTAGCCCAATATCAACTTAAATTAGCCCAAAAATCATCATGACCAAGCCTTAACTCATCAACCACTCATTCGTTACATCTTCAAAGCTTTTGGTACATTGTCCACACTTTTAGTTCGATATTTCAATATTTGTTTGAAGCTTCGACACATCATCCTATGCTATAGTATCATCCAATTTTTTGACATATCAATTTTACTATAACATTTAATCTTTCGATGTGATATATGATCCTTTCAGTACGATATCTAAGCCTCTAACATGAAGTTCATTCTCTAACACATGGACCAATTCTTTAGCTCAATATCTAATTTTTGACATAATGTCTAACTATCAAGTTCAACATTTGGACCTTTAATTATCTGAGTTTATGATTAAAATATTTTATTTATCACTTATGTCAACAATATAGTAGTTTATCAAATTCATCAATTGATTTTATTATAAATATTTGAGATTGAATAATATTTTCTTCTTGATGATGATAATCAATTGATGATGATATTTTAACAAGACTCCCATTATCTATATTTCTTTTAAATAAAAGTTATGATAAACTTAAACTCCAAATAAAAAGAGTATATATCTTTTTAAATGCTTCCGTTCAATTCAAGTGGATGAAATTTGATCTCGTCGATATTAAGGTTTAATCATTTCAAGTCTAAATATCAAGGTACAATCAAGCCTAAATAATATTCAACCACTATCAATGTATAAGATCAATCAAAAGATAAATACAAGTTAACCATTTGCATAAAATAAATCAAACATAAATTGTATAACCACTAAAATTTATATGTCACAAGCAAAGCATGAGTTACTTCGAAAGAATATATACATAAGACTAACTTAAGCTACTCGAGTGGTTGTAGTTCAAAATACCTAAACAAAGTATGAAAAACCAAAGTATGATTACTGATATTTTGTATCAATAAAGTCCAATAATATGTCATGATTACTGATATAATCACTAGCTAAATGATTCTCAATGTTAATATATTTGGTTTGAGAATGTTAAATAAATTTTTTTATCAAGTATATTGTATTGATGTTATCATACTTTATAAGAATATTTTTCAAGTAGAATCCATAATTTACTAAAGTGTGTTTCATCTATATTATCCATGCACAACGTGCATCTACCATAATATATAACTTCAGTTGTATAAAGTGTCACGGAATTTTACTTTTTGGATAACCACAAAATTATACATCTCCCAAAATCTTCATCAACTTAAGTATTCAAATCAATGTCAGAATTGGAGTAGTATAGTCCTAGATAAAGTGTTTCTTTTAAATATTTTTAAAATAATTTCAGTCTTAAGGTGAGACTATTTGAAATCTGATTAGAAAATAGTACAAAGACATATACTAAACATAATATTAGGTATGATAGTAGTAAAATATAATAAATTTCCTATTATGCCTTCATAGGTCTTATGATAAAAAAATCATCATTTTTATCAATGTCTAATTTTGTGGATATACTTATTAGTGTATTGGTGACATTAGAGTTTTTAATGTTAAATCTCTTAAGTAGGTCTTGAGTGTGCTTAGTCTGATAAATAAAAATTTTATCATTAGATTATTTGAACTATAATCCTAAGAAAAATATTAATTTATCAATTAAATTTATTTTAAATTCTTGACTCATATACTTGATAAATAATTTATATAAAACTTTCATTAGTGGAACCAAAAGTGAAGATTAGAGAGTTGAGCAATCTTGTAGAAGATGGCGGAGTCCTATTGCCAGATGAATTTATCTCGAGGGTTCAGCCTCCATCAAATGAAACCATATTTTCCTCACTGATATTGAAGATAGTGACAAAATTGATGATCCATCCAAATCTCAACTAAGGGAAAAGATAGAAGCTAAGGCTCTACGGAGGCTGAAGCTAAGGGAAAAAATTGATGTTGAACCTAAGAAGTTTGAATGCTTTGAATCATTTGAAAGTACGAGGTGGATGAATGAGAGTGATCCACTATTTATAAGGGCTGAGAACGATTTTTGGGTTGCTCGAGAAATCATTTGGTTGCCTATCGGTTTGAGTGGATAATGATGTGGTAGCATGCAAATAGCAAATCAACACAACATTACAATCTTTCAAGATCGTTCGACAATTTAGCAAATCGAGGCCACATGTGAAAGGTGTCAGGCTATTATTACAGGATGTTAGGAATAAGATTTGAGCTGATATGATGTAAGTGCTGAAATAATACACCTCCAAGCTGAAGAAGAGGCAATAATGACACCTCGCACAGTGCCGATGAAATTCATCAATCGAATCAGCAGGTGGCCCATCCACTTTTCCATCAAATTGATGTCCTAAGTGGCTTGTTGACCTAAGACATTTTGATAGTTTAAATCTAATAATAGGATTGAGGTAGCTTAAAGCATCCTTTTTGACTCAAAATATTTTTTTTTTATGACAACATATTTAAAATTATTTAAAATTGTCTGAAGTACTTGAAGTATAATTTATTTTAATGATAATACTAATAAGTCAACTTAATTCAGTCCCTTGATGATTGGATAATTAAGTAATCTTTTTTTTATATCATAGCCAAAAAAAGATTTTACCCAACTCTATTACACTCATCAAGATATGATAGGGGACTCATAACAAAATATGATTGATGCCTACTTGCCACTTAGCTAACACGCTAGCATTACGTGGCGAACACTTACGGTAACACTTCCGATAAGTGAGCAATGATTAAGATTAACTTATAAGGATTTGATGAGATAATTCTAATAAGTATTTTGGTCTGATGTCGACAACTTGACATCACATATCTAATATCTTGACATTATGTGGCTGACATAGGCCCATCTTCCAAACGTTACAAATCACATCCATGGCTACTATCTCTTGGACATTACCAACCATGTCCATTGCTGCCATCCCTTACATACATCAATGTGAATATTTAAGCATAATAGATGCAATTTGATAAGGCTCAACATCTAGAGGAACTAAAGATATTTGACATCTTCCCAACACTAGCCAGAGATAAATATAGAATAGGACCTCAATTTGCTCTAAATCACCTTTCTAATTAGACAACCAAAATCTACATTAGCAAAGTTAAACTAAGGGCTTGAAGGACATATATGTTTGGTTAATAGTTGAAACTCATCAAATTAACAAGTCAATTACTCATCAAATCTTGGTCATAAAATATGTTTGGTAGATAGCTAGAGTTCTTATTAAATTATACATTAGTAAAATCTTGGTCATAAAATATTCTATAATCGATGAAAATAGGTTCAAAGTTAAAGAGTGTTGGGTTGGAGTTTTGTTTTGAAAAAAATATTTTAGTTTCTCCCTGTCTAATTTTCTGACCATCCTACTATATATTTATTTATTTATTTATTTATTTTTTTGCAAAAGAAAATTCATTAAGATCTTATTACTCTATCAAAAGACCTGAAGAGGTCGTCATTTTAAAGAGTTACAGAGGTCCTCGGAGAAGGAATCTTCCCAAACAGTTGTAAGTTTATCCATCCTGAAATTTTTGGCAACCCAATTGGCTGCCTGATTACATTCACCAATTACAATATTATAAAACAACCAAGCTGTAACAATAAGTGCTTGATATCTGAAATAAGATGCTTCACAGCCAATGAGGTTGCTTATCTGAATTGAGGAAGTCAACTAGGATTGAAGAGTCTGTTTCAATTTGCAGCTTAGTGATGCCTTCCTTTGTTGAGAGCATACAGCAAACCAGCCTCCACTGTCATTGCTTCACACTAAAAAGGTATCTTATTTGGTAAATACTTCAGTCCAACAACATTGTTGCTTCCCGTATAATCCTGTAGCACGAACCCAGCTCCCCCTTGCAAAGAAGAAGAACCATCCATGTTCAGCTTATACCAACCCACAGTTGGTTTCTGTCATTTTAGCTTAATGGTATTACAAGGTATCAAGGATTCAATCTTTCTGATAATTGAATCATGCATCCAAGTGACTCTCAAGGTATGAATTGGTGTAGAGGTAAGAACAGATTTAATTAAGACAAGTCTACTCGCCTAGGAAAGATAGTTAGAATTAATCTTTTTAATAAAATCATCATGTTTTGGGAAAAATATGTTAAAGCGGAATAATTCTTTTCCCTCTTTATCTATTCTTCAACATAATATCAACTTGATATCAAAAGCATATATGAACCAGAAACATAAACAGTATAACAGTGAATCAATCATAAAATGAGACACTGAATTTTAATGTGGAAAATCCAATTCGAGAAAAATCATGAGACCATAGTCCACCTCAAACTTTCACTATCAATACTAATGATAAGATGTTTACAATAAGTCTTCTCTAAAATAACAAGAGGATCATAATAACATCAAGACTACAGATCTTGACTATATCATCGAATGGATCTTATAAAAAAAAAAGTTTAGGTCTCACAAAGTGGGTATAGCAGAAAAATACCTCAAAGAGAATAAACTTCAAATCAGCACCGTTAGGATGGTAGAGCTTACTACAAGAATTCTCCACATATAATTTGGGCTAAAATTGATAATGTTTGACTACCGATCGTCAAAAAACTCAAAATCCTATTTCTCTCTCTGTCTATCGCCACCGTTCGCTGCACGCACCAAAACCCTTCACTATTTCTCACTACACGCACTGTGCACGTCTCTTCCCCTTTTTCTTTTCATCGTTGATTTGGGCTTAAAAAGTTCAATTGTCTAGTCCAAGCCCACATATGGGTTGGACCCAACAATTCTCCCCTTCTAGCTCATATGATGGGTTGTACTAAGCCTGCTCTTTGCCTACATGTTTTAAGCTTCTCCTTAGGCAAAGATTTTATCAACATATCTGATTCATTCTCATTGGTATGCGTATTTTCTAACTATAATTCTTTTATCTTAAGCACATCATGAATCCAGTGATATCTCACATCAATATACTTGGATCTGGAATGGTATGTTGAATTCTTGGAGAGATGAATATTCTTCCTATTTCAAGCTCAATTCTTGTAGAAACTTTTTCATCCATAAAGTTTCCTTACAAGCTTCAGTAAATACTATATATTCTGCTTCTGTGGTTGATAGAGCAACACAATTCTGTAACTTAAATTACCAAGAGACTACTCACTCTACAAATGTCATCAAGAATCTCGAAGTGGACTTCCTGAAATTAGTATCACTTGCTATGTCTGCATCTGTGTACCCTTCTAGCACAGGTTCATCACTGCCAAAATATAAATATAACCTGGAAGTACCTCTTAGATATCGTAATATTTATTTCACTACTGCCCAATATTCCTTACCATGATTAGAAAGAAATCGACAAACAACTCCAACTGTATGAGCTATATCTGACCTAGTACAAACCATAGCATACATCAAATTGCCTACTACAGATGAATAAGACACTTTGGACATTTCTTCTTTTTCTTTCTCACTTGTAAGACATTATTTCGAACTAAGCTTGAAATGACTTGTAAGTGGAGAACAAACTGATTTGGCTTTACTCATGTTGAATCTTTTAAGAATCTTTTCAATGTAAGTCTCTTGAAATAGCCAAATCTTCATTTTCTTCCTATCACAAAGAATCTTCATGCTAAGTATTTGTTTCACCGATCCCAAGTCTTTTATAATAAAAAACTTACTTAACTCTCTTTTAAGCTTTTTAATTTTACCAGCATCATGGGCCAACAATCAGCATATCATCAATATATAGTATGAGAATAATAAAATCATCATCTGAAAATTTCTTCATAAATACACAATAATCAGATGTGATTCTATTATATCCTTGGCTCATCATAAAGGAATCAAACTTCTTGTACCACTATCTAGGTATCTATTTGAGTCGATATAAGTTTTTTGTAAGCTTACACACCAGATTTTCTTTTCCCTTAGACTTTAAAACCTTCTGATTACTCCATATAAATTTCTTCTTCTGAATCACCATGAAGAAATGTTGTTTTCACATCAAGTTGTTCAACTTTTAAATTCAAGCGAGCAGCCAAACCAAGAACAACTCTGATAGAGGATATTTTCATCATAGAAGAAAATATTTCTTTATAGTCAATACCTTTCTCTAACTGAATCCTTTTACAACTAGTCGTATCTTGTATCTTTATTGTGAACTATTATTTTCGATCTTTAATTTGTAAACCCATTTATTCTTAAGAGCTTTCTTCTCTTTAGGTAACTTACCAAGTCATAAATGTTGTTCTCAAGCAAGGATCTCATCTCTTCTTGTATGGCTTTAACCCACTCATTCTTATGCTCATGTAGAATAGCTTCTTGCTAAGTTTTTGGTTCTTCCCTATCAGTAAGCATAACATACTCATGTGGATGATATATAGTAATAGTTATTGCTCTGTTTTGGATCTTCTCAATGGAATCTCAACTGATGGTGAAGGTGCTTGTTTAGTTGGTTCAATATCATCAACTATAGGAGTATCATTACTGGCATTCTCACCATAATCTTCTTGTTCATCTCCCCCATGATCATCATAAACTACAGGTGAAGGAACTGGACCCAAACTCCAAGAAATATAAATAGAGATTTTTGGCTTCTGAACATTATCACCACATCAAACAATTGGACTTCAAGAAACACATCATCTCTGTTTCTAATAATCTTCTTGTTAATTGGATCACATAATCTATACTCAAACTCTTCATGATCATATCCTAAGAAGATACATGATTTTCTCTTATTATCAAGTTTGGACATCTCATTTTGGGAATATGAATAAATGCTTGACACCCAAAGACTCTAATGTGATTATAAGATATATTTTTTCCTTTTCATATTCTCTCTAGAATATCCTTTAAATCTAGTTCTTATAATCTCCCCCGAAATAACTTCGATAACTACAAACCCAAATAGGGGTTGTATCAATTTTGGTGGCCGTTAGTTGGAAGTTTAGCTTCCATGGAGTTAACTGCAGTACATCCCCTCGGAGATTCCAAGGGCCATCGGGCGTTTGAATCAGAACTAAAATGAAAGAGATAAAAAGTCGGCTTCCAATGGCCATCTCACGAATCTAGAGGTTTCGGTGGAACATGGGGGGTGGGGAGGAGAGGGAGAGACCGTCACGCGTAAAAATACCATCCTATTATATTAAAAGTTATTCCAATAACCATAAAGGGAAGGAACTTAATTAGCATATTAAATTAATGAATACAAACTACGTCGAACTTTTATTGAGACGTGGCCAATTAAACTTCATTCAATATGATTGTTTTATTATGGCTCATTAAATTCCAGCGGCAATGCATATTAAATTATTTTCTTTTAAGGGTATTATGTTGTAGATAATTATAAACTGAGGTGGAATTTTGGATGACAGTTGTATAGACTAAGGTAGAGAATGACAAAAAAAAAACGACATGTGAAAAAATATTGCACAAAACCAAATCTAAGTTGGATTGCAAACTAATGTTCAAAGTTGACGTACATCATTTCAAATTGTTATATATATATATAAAATCCAACTACTAACTTATTTGCAAATACACAAATGATTGTTACTTGCTATACAAGGATTTCAAGGAAGACCGTTTCCTTGAAACGTGTTCCAATCTCTTGTAGAGTTTTGGTATGCCGATGATGAAGATGATGAAACAAATCTCTAACACCATAAAGTTTATTGATTTCGAGCTCGTATGAATATTACGACAATTAAAATGCCTTGGTTTTATTTTATTTGAATATACCTGCAATATCTTGACTTGTAGAGCCCTTTAGTAGCCACAGGCAACACGCTACAACAATTCTATGAAGCATGTCAAATTTTACCTGTCATTTAAATTTCATTTCCATAAAAAGATTACATTAATTTGATAACCTCTTGCAGCGTGATCTCCATGCCTTTGCATTGCATGGGTGTTGGTTCCATTGATTAATTAGGTAAGACTGTGTTGGTGCAATAGCAAGTAATTGTCCATGTACGTTGCTTGGCCATTTGAATCCATTATTGCATTTGATGGCTTTGTTCACTTGAAGAAGGGCGTTGACAGTCGATTCCTCTCCATTATTGCATTTAGAGAGTTTGTTGATCCATGATATGATGGGATGGGATGGGATACCTGATGTAATCCTTAAATTAATGAAGATGTTCCTTAAGATGGAGAACATCTAATATAATAAAGCATCGATGATTTCCACAAGGCAGAAAGTCCAAAGAGATAATGATGGGCCGGCCTACAGCAGAACAACTTGCGAAAAACCCAGTAAAGAGGGGGGAAAAAAAGAAAATTAACATTGTAGAAAGTAAAACAGCAAAATTATACACAGGAACGAAAGATAATGATGAGCCTTCGATGAAAGGCAAAGCTAACCGAAGATGAATGTGTCAACAAAAACAAAATAAAAAAAAACATTGGAAATTAAGACCGCCATGGGATTGCTTTCGAGGTCTCAACATATCCTATAAATGCATGTTGCACGTAAGCTTTAACATCAAGCCCGGAAATCATATAGTTCAACTCATATCACCCGCTACTTAGTAACTCACCAAGTAAAACATTAGTCAACGGAAGGGATCTTTTCGTAATAACTTATCACCTGCAGTTTGAGGGAGACTATTAATACTCACTCTAGGATGAAAAATTGAACATTATCTAGTATCAAAATTATTAAATAACGTATTCATTAAAAGAAGCAGAAGCAGAAGCAGAAGAAGCATTAAAAGAAAGACTTCCCAACTAGAAACAAAATTAGATTACAATGAGGTTGAATGCAACACAATGATTCATCTATTCTTTTATTTTCGAGCACAACCAACAACTGATAAGTTAAAATAAGAGACTAATTTATAGGGGAAATCGTAAATCAAAACTTTATCAAGAAGGTACGAATCTCCATCGGTCCCAATTCAACGACAAGTGTAGTATTGTCGACTGGGGAACCCCTGATGATAGGAGCTGAAACAGTTCCAACATCTCCTTCGGTTCTCCATTTCATCTTCTTCATGTTTGTCTTATTTTGGTTTGCTGATAAGTTCGTCTCTCTTAATTCTTTGATCTGCAATCCAGAAAACATTGAAGTCAACAATCTAAAGTTAACATTTTCCAAGTGGCGTATGAAGAGATGGAAGCTGCTTTATTGGTTATGGTATGAGACCAACACTTTGTATCTTCGATTGTGAGATATTGGGCCATCACAGTTAATACATCATGCCTGGACTAAAATAATCCTTTGTTGATATTATTAATCAAATTCCAATAGCTAATCTAATAGAGGGCAGATATATCCTATAATTAACAGACCGATGTTTATGTCGATATCTGACAAACCAAAATTTCATTCTAAAATCCGAGAAGAAAAATTCTTTTTTTATCAAATCTTAAGAAATCTTAAATGAATAATATATGGAATAGAATGTGATGGTGTCCACAAGTTTGTCTGTTAAAGATCTTGACTCTTAATAGGAAGGTACTGGGATTGAATCCCGTATTTGTTACTTACCTTTGTAAAAAGGTAAGTAATCCTTTGATAAGGACCTATCTAATATTGAGACATTGAACACTATAAACCTTTTACTTAAATCTAATATTGAGACATTAAAGACTATAATCCTTTGATAAGAACCTATGTGTTTATGGATGATACAAAATAGTTTATATGATTAGGAAAGTGATGAATATACCATTTTCCCTGCGAAGACCTTTTTCAATTCGACCACAGCCATCGTTGAATATTGAAGATCCTCTGCAGCCTATGAAAATGCAAAGGATTCAATATGTGTTGAAAAATATATCCTACAACTAATTCACATCATACCTCATACAAATGTGCCAAACGGAAAAGGGTAGTTCCATCATCCAGATCCTGAAGATCAATCTCATTCGTTTAGTAAAAGTGTTCTTCGAAGATCAAATGGGAATTCAAGAAAATATAATGATACCTGAAGTGTGATAATTGCAACATTCGGAGGCAGATTATACCCAACGTCCATTGAAGTTGATTTTGCCACATGAGATGACTTCCAACTTTCCTCATCCTACAAAATCCTGATGTCACAAAATGACGGAGAGAATTATAGTCATAAGCATATATCAAAACCTAGAGTACCTCTTGACTGAATGCCAGAAGAAGTGGAGAATAAATTTGTTGTCCACATGTTCGCCTCCAATATGCTCCACTACCAAATTTGTTGACACTTATATAGTAATTTCCTCGTGCCTATTATGTTTTTCATATTAGCATAAACTTAAGCATGGATACCGTTTAGTGTATCTGATTCCTAAAATTAATTTGAGGGAAGCCAAAAAAAAAAAGGAATAAAAGCTAAATCTTATATAAGGACAATAAGAAATAATGATTAAAATATTAGTTATTTATAATCAATTGACTTGGAGTTTTACTAGTGGGCCAAGCAGGTGGAAAAGCCCAAGTAGGTTTAGGAAGGTCACAAAATGAACAATCAAGAACATTTGCCAAGGACTAGCTAAAGTCCCTATTTGGGATAAATATATAATTTTACATTTGGAGTCGATGGAAAACCCAGATACTAGAGAAGATTGTCATAAGATTTTAAATGACTTGTAACTTAGTTACACGAAAGAGTAATGGATCATCTATAAAGTGCAAGGAGACAATTGGAGAGGTACATGGTTCTCTCCCAGAGAGATTACCTTAGCCTAGATGAGGGATACAAAACTAAGGGAGATAAAGGATCTCCCTGCCTCAAACCCAACTTAGGCAGAATCATTCATCTGTTAAAAAGATTTCTCAGCAGTCAAATTGACTGATTTGGACATTTTACTCGCATCTTATTAATTCAACTGATTTCTATAGTTTGACTAATCCTGTCAATTCCCCCATCCTAGTGTTGATACCAATCTTCCAAACAATGTTAAGAAAAAGCAACTTAAAAAGCTAACCAGACTGTAGTCTTTGATAGTGTTGGCTCCTCTCTTTCAGGGAATAATGAAATAAAAGAGTTGTTAAGCCTGTTAATATCAAAGGTACCATGATAAAAGACCTCAAAGATGGTCATCTGATTAATGACTTCTTTCATCTACATGTAATAGAACCTTCTGAAATGAGATAGAACTAAGGAAATCTGCTCAACTTATTTCCCTTTTTCTTATGACTTTGTATTATTATAATTGTCCATCTTATGACTTCTAAACTTATATAGCTGTTCCACTTGACATAAAATTGTATCTGTTGTTAAGAGCAATGGTGACAATTTGAACACTCAAAGGAGACAAAGATGGCTACATTTAGAAAACAAAAATTCATACAGTTGAAAGAGAGCAGACAAAGATACAAAACAATATCCTATAGTAACTAAATAATAATGTAGACCATACCGTAAGGCCCTCACAAGCATTACTCACACAAACTTGTTCATCAAGTGCTTCCCCAACACCCCTAGAGTCATCAAACAATAAGCGCCTAAAAAAATAATTAGTTAGGGGACTACAGAAGATGAAAAAAAGAAGTTCAAACAAGTACTGATCAAGAAACCAATGTACATATATTAGGTTAGAACCTATGAAGCATAATTTCTATTTCCCCATCTTGAATGCTGGAACCTCCAACAGCACGATCCACAAGAACAGAGAGTTCAGATTTACCATCCGTCATATATATTCCAAGGTTCAGCTGTAATTTAACAAATAATAATAATTGATAGACACTATAAACAAGTTCCAAGCTACTTCACACAAGAAAATCAAGAAAAAACTAACATAGTAAACTGTAAATAAGCTAAATTATGCCAGTACAAGTTGTAAAAAAAATATAAAAGCTCTTCAATTCTCTTTGAACCAAATGATCAAAAGACTCCATGATTCAGAATCTTGTCAACATGCAATATAAAGAAGAATAGATGGTGTGTCAATGGAGTGTGAAGTCATATTAAAAAAAAATGATTTAGAAAATCCCAAAAAGATGAATGAGTTTTGAATCCAGTAAAAAGATCTTGGCAGTGGCCCTAGAGTAGATAACGTCTGACTGACAGACTATTCCTTTATGAAGCAAGTTTTAAAGAGATAAATCGCCTGCATTTGGCCTAGTATCTAGATGAACAACCTTAGACTCTTTTATTTCCTTAATGGTCAGAAAAACAGGACTCTCATACCCTAATCCTAATCAAGTGGGAAAACTAACTAGAAAATTTTATGGCCAAGTTAAATATTGGGGAGAACTTTATTGTCAACATTAAATTTTGGAGCAAACTTTATATGGCTTAACTGTTGGATCGAATTTTAGAATTAATGCAAAATGCTGGGACAAACCTTATGATTATGATAAAATTATGTGTTAGCTAAACCAGTTTACATGTCACATTATTAAACATGAGGTTCTTAAAGGGATTTACTTATTCTGGATTTAGGTTGTTTGATAAACTTTACTAGCAGTCACATATTGTTTGTAGTTTTTCACATCAGCACCAATAGTCTCTTTGCAGTATAGAAGTGCTTCCTGCACTGAAGAAATACCGGGTAATAGTTTCCTGCAACTGGTTGAGTCACTTCAAGATTCCAATCCTCTCGATAGTCTCGGACCTGAAACAGATTTTAGTAAACCATGATTTTGAGCAATCTTTAAAAGGTAAGTATAATGCTAAACTTAAAATTATTCACACTACATCATTAATGACACTTGGTTTTACTATGCATGTAACAAAAACAAATAAAAGTAAGCCTACGAGAGTAGAATCTTTGCACTTGCAACTATGTATCACATTAACATTTAGATTATATTTAATCCAATCAAGTTGTAGAAGCCAAAGATATGAATTCAATGCAGGTTAAGTAGTGTCATCATTCAAAGAATAAGGATGGACTCTGATGCAAAGAGGTTTTTATCCTCCACCAACCAGAAAGAACAATTCTAAGCTACCTGTGGTGCAATACTGGTGCCTTAAAGAATTAATGGGGACAAATTATGGCATTTCAATGCTTCTACTATGTTCAATTACTTGTATTTCAGTAATTTATGGCAAGTGACTAGACCAGTTCATTGCATGACATTTATTTAGTAGATCATTGTTATGAATGATACTGGAGCAACTCTGCTGTACAGAGATATTTCATAATGCAACCATGTAGTTCAAAATTAATCTGCAGAGAAATTTCATAATGCCACCATGTAGCTCAAAATTAATCTTCAGAGAAATTCACAATGCCACCATGTAATTCAAAATTCCTCTGAGAAAAAGTTAAATTTCAAAGGAAAAGAGAGGTAGAGAAGTCTCACAACAAGCATAATGTAAGGCCTTAGAAATGAATGTGAATTTAGGAAGAAGATTGATAGAGCAGTCAAACTTAATAACGTCCACTATTCGTTTGTCATAGTCAATAATACATTCTAAAGAACAAAAATCTGCAATCTTGAACAGTTGAAAGAAGAAGAGACCAAATCATTTGGGCCAAAGCTTTGTTTTTGCAAAAGCTCAGGACCTACAGATTTTTTCAAGTATAGGAGCTGGTGGATGTGATAAAAAAAATATAAAGAGACCTAATCAGCTACCAATGAACTTCAGGAGGCTTGAAGAGCTTATAGATAATGACTTTAATGGACAATTATCATCATAGTAGAAATAAAAAAAATTAAAATAAATTTATTCTCCTTCCCTTGCCTAAAAAACAAAAAACAAAAAAAAAATCCCAATTCACCCAAAGAATTCAGTGCTGAGGTAATCCTATTTTGAACCAGCTGATCATGGACCACTTTCTACATCAACTGTCTTTGTGAACTAGGTCCTCTATATGGTTTTTAGTGAGGAAACCAAAGCTCCCTTCAAGCCTGTCAATCTCAGTGATCCTGCAGTTGCAAAAGAGATCTTCTTGGATAATACTGTCAGGATCCAATTTATTTTCTGCGCTTTGAATAATGTGCACCGCAACTACCATCTCTCTCAGCTATTGCCAAGCGATCGGTGCGGAGAAGGAGACTGTTTCTTCCACCAAAGATGCCACCGCCAGTAACTCCCAGCATCGCCCGCGACCCTCACTACCTCCCCTTGGGTCGCAACAGCAGCCGCGCATGCAGCGACCGTGCACGATTGGCATCTACAACCCTCTCCGTCACCATTTCACACCCCAGCCGCCACAACCACCATCTCTCTCCTTAGCCTCGACAGCAGTCTTCCTTCACGCAGCGACAGAAACAGGACAACTCCCCACGCCGATCGCCGCTGTTTCCCAGCCAGCGGACCTCCCTCTTGCTGCTCATAGCCATGCCACCACCGCTGCCTCTCAGCCTCGGCAACAGCCTTTCCTTAATGCACTGACAGAAACAGGGCAGCCTCAGTAGCAGCATCCTCCTCGCAGCAACCGCAGCGAGCCCTCAAGCTGCTCTTGGCGTCCGCTTCCTCGGCAGCCTCTCAGCGATCCCTCATGCCCACAATGCTGCTCCCAGCTGCGCCACCACCGCTGCCTCTTATCCTTGGCTGCAGTGTCCTCCTTGCAGTGACCACAGCGAGCCCTCATGCTACTCTCGGCATCCGCTTCCTCGGCAGCTTCGCGATCCCTCACGCCCTTAACGTTGCCTCGGGCCAAACTTCACAGCAGCCACACCGAATAGGGCAGTGCTGATGGCCTTGACTAGACACCAGAAATAAGAATCAGGGATTACAGATCTACAATCCTATGGAATAGCTGCCGATAATTCAGTGAAAGCTCAACTAGAAGCCTTGGAAACTAGATTTCAGAACTAGTTGCAAGAAACACTTAATGATTTCAAAATGAGCTTATTGGAGAGCTTCAGCAAGCTTCAACAAGATGAAAGTTCAAGTCTTACGTTGAACCGATCTGGAGATACCGAAAAAAGGAACCAAGAATAGGATACAAGCTAACCCCGCATGAAGGTGAAATTCCCAAGATGGGAAGATGGAGATCTGACCAGTTGGATCTCTAGGGCAGAAAATTTTTTTTCGTTTTCAAAGAACTCTAAAAGAATCCAAGGTGAAAATAACTTTAATCTAACTAGATGGAGATGCAATCCAATAGTATGATTGGTATGAAACCTATCAGGAAGTCCCCTCATGTGAGCAATTCAAGAGAGGACTGAATATGAGAATGTTGATAGGCAGCTTGTTAAAATTCGTCAGACTTCTACAATATTAGAATATCAATGCAGATTTGAACAATTGTCAAATCAAGCCAGAGACTGGTTGAAACGATAACTGGTGAGAACATTTATCGAAGGACTTAATCCAGATATCCAATGTGAAGCCAAAGCTCGCTAACCACACATTATAACAATCGCAATCTCATTTACACATTTGAATGACGAAAAAATCAATAGAGAGAATTGTCGAAACAGAAGTGACAACAAACAAATGATCAGCAAGCCACCCACCCCATCTATCCCCAACCGAAGCCCTAACACTCAAAAACTAACCCAAGAAGAACTCAAGGAAAGATCAGCGAAGGGTTTATACTAACACTGTGATGAAAAGTGGAGTAAGGAGCACCGATGTAAATAGGGGCAACTGCTGATGATTGAACCAATCGAGGAGAAACCAAAAGCTAATAATGTGAACTTTGATCATGAAGGTATGGATTCTGATGAAGATGTTGGGCCTATCATACATACAATGCATGCATTAGTCGGCTACTTTAACCCGTAAACAATGGAAGTTGTAGGAATTTTCCAACATCAGCCTGTTACAGTTTTGATTAATATTGGTAGTACTAACAATTTTATGGACAGTAAGGTTACTGACCGATTGGCCTACTACATTGAAGGCTATGACAAATTCGAAGTAAAAGTCGTTGATGGACAGATTTTAACTTATGATAACAAGTGTTTGAAGATAAAATTGATTATACAGGGCCAAGAGTTGCTTGTGGATTTCTTTTTGCTACCATTAGATGACTTCGAAGTGGTGCTTGGAATTGAATGACTATCAACCCTGGTTGATATTTCTTGGAATTTTTCTTGGAAGTGATCAAGGAAGCCAAAAGGTGGAATAATATTTTATAGATAGATGAAAAAAAACAGATACATCCATATTTATAGAGTTCCACCTTTGAGCCCATCAGGACTTCCTAATAAATAAATAAATCTCAAATAAGCCCCTATCTAACTCTTACTAAACTAGATAAACTCAATAAAATATTATTCAAAGCTCAGAAAATAAAAGGGATCCTAACAAATACTTATAGATGAATATAGTTACTAGATTATTGTGAAGGGACCCCATATTGGTGAGAGCCACGTACATTGAGTTTGCCTTTTTTTATAATTTGAAACACTTGGAAGCGCAAAGGAGATTGGAATGTGGTCATTGTGTATATTTTCTAATCAAATGACAAATGGCAGTGATCTGATTGAGAAACAGTTGTTTTTTATATTTCTCTAATATAGGTCCTGCTAAAAATACAAAGGTCGACCAAATCATCCTATCTATTGAAAATATTAAAAATTTCCATTTTTATTTTGAGGTACTATATTGATGTTGCAACCTGCAACCACCAATAATTTGAAGAACATTGAACAACAGATTTGAGTTCCGATCCATATCAGTACTTGCCAATTGTATCATATCATGATGATATGGTATCTATATAATTGTCTATGCAGTAAGAAGGAATTTGGCATTGTTCTTGCATGTATCATGTTAGGCATCACTGGCATGCAACCCACGTGTAAAATATAAAACCTCACAACCAACACTCACTAGGTAGTTCCTGATTCAATAGGTTAATGTTTTCCCAAGAGAAGTGGCCCATGTATCATATTTTTAGCCATATAATTCATAGTAGTTGATGAGAGTCATTATATTGGTTCCACAGTGCAATATATAGAAATAAATATATGTTTTTGCTATGACATAAGAAAAGAGAGCTTCAAACGATTTAGTTGGGATACATAGATGGAAATGATATCAAGCTTCTCCAGTGTAATAAACATTTTCCCAACAGCCTTCCTTTTCTTGCTCTTTCAGACTTTCAACATTCCAAGAAAATCTTTATGAAATCATAGGTTTGGCTCATTGAGAAGTTGAAAAAGGCTTTACAAAACTAAAGATAGAGCCCTTATAAGAGGATAATGAAACATCTTGGGGGAAAGAAGAAAGATAAAATATGAACAGTGACCCATATGTGCTTGGCAGAACTTTTAAGAGTCAATCAAATCACCCAGAATAAATTTTGCACAATGAGGGGCATCTAATGGATAATGTCCTAAGACCCAATTAATTGTGTTCCACTTCATTGTTAGTATTGACATGTCATAATGGGAGAGCTAGGACCATTTAAGTTGTTTGTTCTATAGCATCCTCCAATAATGGAGCCTGACCCAAGTCCATTAGGAATAGGATTTGACAAATCCTGGATAAATAGGCCAAGTCCACTTTATGTATATAAGTGAAGAAAAGGAGAATCCAAGAAGGCTCCCAAAGAACATGTCTTTGGGAAGCATGAACAGAGCTGATGAGGCTGAAGGAAAACATGAGTTATGATGTGCATATTGCTTAAGTGGCAAAAGTATAGGACAGTAACCTAATGTGATGTTGAACAGCAAGGCATACATGAAAGTGGGTATAAAGAGGAAGCTAAGAAGGTAGAAAAAGATGACTAGAAGAACATCAAGTGTTCTCGAAAAGTTGGATCTACATGAGCTTTTTGAACAAAGAACCTAGAAAAGGCAATTAATCACAATCAGTAAATGTTTTTAAAATGTGAAAGTGAGCTTAATGAACCCAGATGTGGAAGTTCATATTTGATGTTAACAGATGTATGGTTTCAGAGGGAGCAAAATAAATTTAGATAGATCATGATGGGGATCGAACAGAAATTTAGGAGTCTGTTGGAAAAGAGCTAGAATGGTAAATTGGCTCAACAGATTCAAGGTGACTAAGAGTCAGGTAAAATGGTGAATGAAATTTAACCAACAAGGCAACAACAAAATGAGTATTTATGCCATTTAAAAGGGAAGCAGTAAAATCACGATCATGTTTTGGGGATGAAGTGACACCCTAAACACTTCAGCGAAGAATGTCCTACTGGAAGGAGAGGGATGAAGTGATAGACAATGGTAGGCCTGCTGTCAATCTTTATCTTATCAACTTTAGTTCTAGAAGTTCTAGTAACTTCAAAAAATAAGGATGCGATGATCATGACAAATGATGTTTTCCTATTTCCCACAATTTTCACTAATATTTTCAGGGTCTGTCGTACTGTACCGTACCAGCATTTCGACCCGGGCTCGGTACCGGTATGGTACGGTGTATCGAACGGTACACCCAAGTGTACCGAGCGGTACACTCAAGTGCACCGAGCATTGTAACACTGCTATAGTGCAGACCGGTACCGGGCGGTCCGCATACCGCTGGCCTGTCGGACTAGTACATACCACCCGTACCGGGCGGTACGATCCGGTATGGCAGACCATGAATATTTCTTCTCTAAGAAAACATCTAAATTATACAAACTTAATGGTTAAAGCTAGATCATAAAATGTTGCTAACCTTGGTAATACTTATGTTCCCAAGCATTTCCATGCAGTTTGTTCTTCATTATTTTCTTAGAGGCTCTTGTTTTGTAATTTTGTTCCATGTACCATAAAACATGTAGCATAAGACATGAGTTTATGTTAAGCAAAATAGACCAGTAATGCTAGTAAGAAAGAACCCATGTGCAAATACTAGAAATGCTACTAAGAAATGGTTCAAAAGCATCAGCCCAAGCAAACCCATATTTTCCCAAATTAACCTTTGAGAATATGTTAAACCAGCCACTCCAGAAATAAGTTTTTACAATTAAAAATATATGCAACAACAACGCCATAAGTCCCAATTAAAAATATTTATTGTACCAAAAAGGCAAAAACCATTCTTACTGAGTAATCTAATTTAGGCAAAATGACAGTGTAAACACAAATGAGTAGAATCACAAAAAACAATATGCATTATATTTATTTTTATATGTAAAGGATCAGAAGTACCCGTTTTAGGAAATCCCTCCCATTAGAATCTGTATAAAATGTCCTATTTGTGACCATATTTGTTGTCAATCGGGTTATGACCTCCTTTCCCACACCATCATCAGTAGGAATTGGCCCAATCTTCATTAGAAGTAGTAGATAACTCAGTAGTGAACATAAATATATACTACATTTATTAGAATATAATAGACATTACCTTTGTAATGAAACTGTAAAGTACAATTGCTTAACTTACCGTATATTCTATTTCTGCATGCTCTTTGTCTTTATATAGTCTGGTAACCTGAAATAAATCGAGTTTTTATGATTTAGACTAAGAAAAACAATAAAATCCAACTTGTATGATAAAAAAGGGTAACAAATTGTGATAGCCTTGATATACATCAGCCATACTAGGTATGCTATTCTTTATAACTAGTTAAACTATGGTGGGCATGCCTGGATGTGGTAACAATTTTGTGCATTTTTGGGATCAACTGATGAAAGTGATGAATGCATGGTTGTTTTTGGGCATGCATGGGAGCATGGTTTAACCAACTGCAAGATCAAGTATTTTTGCACCTGTGACTATAGTAATTTTTGACATTTTCCTTTTTGAGTAAATATATAAATAACTTAAAGCTCTAGAAAATGAATTAAACAACATAAGTAATCACCATTTGAATCCTGTACAATGTAGACAGTGAAGCATGAATGATTCTAATTACCTATCGTATTCATACTGAATGCATGTAAATCATGATACTTCTAGGATACTTCTTAGAGACGTCAGATATGTTCTTGAAGTATTCAATTTTTTAAAATAATCATTCAAAAATATTAGATACTTTTAGGATACTTCGGGGACAGTAGGTTCTTTCATACTTTCTGGAAGAATTTTGTTGTAATTTAATATTGTTATTTTACTTGAACAGGTGGATATATAATTAGGTAGATTGTTCATAAGTTATTTGGATTAAACATGTGACTATAATGGAAAGACATTTTACTTTATTTATCAATTCTTGTCATCTTTTTTATAAGCTTGACATACTGTGTTCCTAAAAACAATATTTTCACAGGTTGAATAAGTGACAAACAAAAGCATAATACTTATCAGGACCTGATAAGTTGACTATTTTAAGTACTTGGGCTTTTCTATTAGGAGCTTAAAAATTGATCAAGTGACATTATTTCTGCAATCATTGTAAATAAGCAAGAGACAGAATGAGTGTTGGGTGAGAGGTGTAGACATCTTCAAGACTTAAAGTTGCTAAAATCATTGAGAAGCAAGTGCACCTTAAGAGTCAGTCCATCTAAAAAGTTGGTCTCTATATTGTAAATTTTGTTTGCAAGCAAAATATTTTTATGCAGCTCTATGGGTGATTGGCTTCTGCATGTGTACTGAAAATTCTATGATATTTCACTACATTGCTTGGTAAGATAAGTCATAAGTGCATATTTCCATAATTCCATTATTAAATGATCTGGAAAAATACATAGAGTTGATCTGGATACTCAGCAATGATTATAGTAACATCATGGGAGAGTCTAATTGAGCAACTAAACTTTTTCACTAGTGTATTCTTTAAAAGAAAGTGAAATTTTACTACCTGATATATCCATGAATTGAATTGCTGGTAGACTTCATCCACTAATGGTCCACGCATAATCTTTAATGGTACCTAAAATATTCATACAAATCTGTCATGATTAATTTTGTATATTAACAAATATTTGGTAATAAATGCATATGTAAATTGAAATACCGATCTTGATGAAGGGACCGGTGGAGCCCCATTTGGCCTGAAAATATATGCTCCAGATGCCTAAAAAGATCATCATGCATGTGAAAGATATCAAACAATTAAGTTGCATACATGATTTCTCAACATCAATAAAATCAAGTAATATACTTGTGGATCTGTGTCCCCGCTGCTTGCTCCATACCACAGATAGTTTTGCTGTATGGATATATCCACCTTATGTAGAAAAAAACATTGGACAAAGTACAAACAGTAAGATTTAATTTGACTGAAGTTTCAACTTTCAAACAACACAATGAAGCTTTACCTGAGAATACATATGTATCAAGGAATTAGGAATAAACATTCACATTAATACAATAAACAATGAAAAAAAAAGGATAAGGAATAGATTTATTGGCTATCAGGATAGCAAATATAGTTTCTTATAACCAAATAAAAGATTTTTTGTCTAGATTAGGATAAGGGAATAGCTACCTAAGATACCTTAAGATTCTCATTTTTGCAACATTTAGTTTTCAGCATCATGTAAGAGGGGATCCTATAAAATTTTCCAGAACCACTTGAGATTTTATTGAGGTTTTAAGCATATAATAGCTAAAATTAAATTTCTTTTCATAGTAACTCCAACTTTCCATCTAGAACAAAGATGGCTTGCATGAATTAAATGGCAAGGCAATGTGAACTACCATGCAATGCTAGAATTCCTGATTGAAAAATCCATGAACTAAATATTATATCTCTTGGCTTCAGTAATACTTTTGGAGTTCTTGCCTGTCCATTATAGAATGATAATTAACTGGATGATGTCTGGTATGCACAATCTCACTAGTTCATAAAACAAACATGTGCTAAGGGACTGACAACCAGATTAGCTGCTTTATGAACATATCAATACTAGCAAAATTAGTGCTCTACTAAGTGTATTTGTAATATGAGAGTTGGAGAAAGTTCTGAAATTATGCATCTAAAGTTTTTGTTTATATTGCTGTAAATATCAATGATTCAAATAACAACTGCACCACCATTACAGTCCATTTTTTACCAATCCGTCAAAGGAGAGGCATAAAGATTGGGCCATTTCATGCCATCCAACAAGAAACTGAGCACACCGCATAGTATACTTACTATACCAGGTGTGCCAGCAGATATGCTTCTCCTACCATGCATACAGTCCAGTTTTTGACTATTAGAGCCAAGAAACTGGACAGTCAGAATATCACCTGGTTTCCAAATCCATCTTTCCAGCCATTAAGTCTCTTTTCAAACCTTTTCTTAGTCTTTTTACCCCATCTCAATTTCAGCCTCTTCTTTTCTGATTTCTTCATCAAATACTTTCAATCGCACTTTCATACTCAGTTATCAAATTCGAGGCCAGTCTCAAGCAATTGAAAATCCATTCTCAAGAAATCATCTCACTTTTATCCCAAGAAAGGTAAATCAAAATCCAAAATTTAAAATTATTCACTTATATTTTGTTGAGTAAAGTTATATTCATGTATTTTCTTCCTAAGAAGCATGGACATGACGGCACATCATTTTAAAAAAAATTAAGATATCACACGACAAGAACACATGGATTTTTTTAATCTATATATATAATACTCTATTAATATAAGTTTTATGGTATTTATACTTAAATTTTTTAAACTCAATAATTTGAACAAATAAATATCATCATACAATCAAAACAATTAAAATCATCTAAATGTAAGTATCCAAAATAAAGATTGAGTACCTCAAATAATATTTACAATCTCTAGATATAATTGATATATATTTCCTTGCAATGATCTCAACCTTTGTTTCCTTACAATGCTGATGATCCGTCTCCATGTAGAATCCAAAGCAGATGGCCCTCACATGAGGGCCACACAAGCAAAGCACTGCATGTGAGGGTCACACGACAAAGTGCACGAGAGCGGTGTCGTGTCCCACAAATAAAAATGAAAATAAATAAAAAAAGTCATGACTAGACATGTGACGGACACGTGTCCAACCATGTCGATGATGTATGTGTCCAACACGTGTCAAACACAGACACGTCCACCAAAATCACATGTCCATGCTTCTTAGCTTCTCCTTAAGGTCATGATTTCGTGGATTCGGACTAGAATTTTAGGTTTTTTGTTAATTTTATGGATGAATACCATATGTGAAATGAGATTTTTTTTTTGCAACTTGAGGACAATTCATTTAGTTCTGGCCAATATCTAATGGATCCAATCAGCATTCATTAGGAATGTGTTAAAAATTTGTCTAGATCTGTTCGGATCTAACATATATTAAATGTCGATCCTACCTAGATCCACATAGATGTGACCTTGATATTCGTAAATCTAGACTAAAATCCGCACAGATTGGACCTATATATTAGTAGATCTAACCAAGGTTCGCCATACCGATGTGTACCGCCCGATACGGGCGGTACGTACCGGTCCGAGAGGCGACCGGTACGCGGACCGCCCTCTACCGGGCGGTACACCAAAAAAAGTCTGTATCGGGCGGTAACGGTCGAAATTTCGACCGTTACCGCCTGGTACCATTCGGTAACGGTCGATTTCGTTATACTAATCTTCTCTCCCCTATTTCATTATACTCTCTTAAACTCTCTCTCAAACATTTCTTTTCTCTCATAAACTCTATAAAACAACGATTTGTGAATTCAATCGAGGTAAATTTGGGAAGATCAAGAGGAAGAACTTTCTAATCAAGAGGTATGTATTCGTTTTCTTTAATTAGAGAGTAATTAAGTTATTTAATGCTGCGATTAGTTATTTTAATGATGATTTAATCGAAATTTGTTTGATTTTATATCAATTTAATGTCTTTAATACCTATTAGGGTATTTGTCATGTTTATAGTGGTGAAAAAGAAGTAATTAGTAAAAAAATTAACTATATTAATCATATAATTAGTGTAGATAAATGATAATTTTATCATAATTTGAATTTTGAATCATATTGGATTAAAATTACGTATTTAATGTTTCTTTTATGTGTTTAACATATATATGATAGTAAAATAAGTTTAATTATGTTTTATTAAAGTTATTTAATACTGTAATTAGTTATTTTAACGATGATTTAATCAAAATTTGTTCGACTTTATGTGAATCCAATATCTTTAATATCTATTAGAGTATTTGCCATGTTTATAATGTTGAAATAGAAATAATTAGTGAAAAATTAACTATATTAATCATGTAATTAGTGTATCTAATGATTTTAATACTTCTTTTATGCACGTAACATATTTATGATAATAAAATATGATTAGTTATGTTTTAATAAAATAACTTAATATTGTGATTAATGATTTATGATCGATATTTGGTCAATTTAATATGTTTATACTTTATAGTTTATTTGATTTAAATTTGATAGGATCATGGCACCAAAGGAACAGTCACACGATGATGCATGGGTTCATGCCCGAAAGCTAGATGGAAACCGTCATCATTGGCAATGTATTTATTGTGACTACATTGGTAAAGGTGGAGGAATAACTCGAGTAAAAATGCATTTGGCTGATGGGTATCCTGATGTTGCAAAATGCAAGAAGGTTCCAACGGAGATCCGTAAATTATTTCAAAGCAAGATGAAACAAGCAAAGGAAGATGCATTAAAAAAGAAGGCAAGAGTTGAGGAAAAATATCATAGGGCTACATAGGAACCAGTTTATGATCAGTATGAGGGTTGCGGCGATGAAGTCGACCCGGATCTCACAGCTGGGATTCGTGCATCATTGGAGCATCAGCATACGGTCGATGAAGCAATGAGGCATCGACGACCTGACTCACAATTAGAGCATGGCAGTGGTAGTGGAATCCAGAGGTCAACCAGCATGAGGCAACCAACTGCTCCTTCTCAGTTAGGCCGAACTAGTAGCATGAGGTATGGTGGACTCCGTGGTTTTATGAGAGGTCTTGGCAGGAGGTCCGCACCAGATATTGTTGATATTGATCCGCAAGCCTATCCCCCACAAACAGCGAAACAGACACGGATTGACGATGCATATACAAAAGAAAAAAAACGGGATATTGGGAAGGCAATCTCAAAATGGTTCAACTTTCATAGGATTCCAGCCAACACAGCCCAAGGTCCATATTATCAAAGCATGATCTCCTCTATTCAAAAGTCTGGCACGGGGATCCAACCTCCAACACCGAAGGAGATTCACGGCGTGTACTTAGATGAGGAGGTGGCAGAACTAAAGGATTGGATCAAATCCTTCAAGAGGCAATGGGATGAATATGGGGTGACATTGATGTGTGACAGTTGGACAGGACCAACAAGAATGAGTATCATCAACTTTCTTGTTTATTGCAATAGAAGAGTGGTGTTTCATAAGTCCGTTAATGTTTCTGAAAAGATCCAAGATGCAAACTACATTGAGAGCTTGATGGACACTATAGTAGAGGAGATTGGACCACAGTATGTTGTCCAAATAATAACCGATAATGGAGCAAATTTCAAAAAAGCCGGTTTGCAATTGATGGAAAAAAGAAAAACTTTGTTTTGGACTCCATGTGCAGCTCATTGCATAGATCTAATGCTAAAGGATATTGGTGAGTTAGATGCGGTCAAGAAATGTGTAGCTCGAGCACAATCAATTACAAAGTTTATATATAATCATCATTGGGTCCACGCATTAATGCAAAAGTATGTAAATGGTGAGATACTTCGACCTGGAATTACTCGGTTTGCTATCAATTTTATTGCATTAAAATCATTACAGCAAAAAAGACATGGCTTGAAGGCAATGGCTAGCTCACAAGAGTGGTCTGAATCCAGATATTCGAAATTGAGTGATGGAAAGAAGATAGAAAAGGCCATTCTTTCCTCTAGATTTTGGGAGACTATAGCAGAAATCATAAAAGGTGTGGAACCACTTTATATTGTCCTCCGTAAGGTCGATATGGACAAGCGTCCACAAATGCCGTATCTTAAATATATGCTGATTTCAGCAAGAGAGGAGGTCAGGAAAGCATTCAAAGATGATTTTAAGGTCGACCAATACGTACGAATCATTGATCGTCGGACCGAAGTTCATATGGATCAAGATATCCATAATGCAGGTAAATTCATATTCAGAAATACTTAATTTATTATTATTTAGATAATAAAATATCATACTAACAAAATTATGTTTTGCAGCGTATTATCTAAACCCGGCAATTCAATATCGATATGCTCTCGGAACGCAAAATAATTTCCTAACGACACTACGAAATGTTATATATCGACTCTTGCCAAACACTACCGAGGCAGCCGATGCTCTTATGGAGGGTCGATTATTTCGAGAAACAGTTGGTTCATTCTCCGACGTTGTAGCTATATCATGCCGTTACACTATGGATCCTGGTGAGGAAAAGTTATGCATATTGATTATCAATTATATTTAATGTTAATTATTTGTTATGTTAATAAAATCTTATTTATATCTTTTTGCAGTCGAGTGGTGGTTACAATTTGGAGGCGATGCACCACATTTAAGGAAGGTTGCCGTTCGTGTACTTTCACAGACAACAACATCTAGTGGTTGCGAACGTAATTGGTCAACGTTTGCATTGATTCATACGAAAGTCCGCAACAGACTCTCCTACAGACGGTTAGAGAAACTAGTATATGTCCATTATAACATGCGGCTAAAATTGCAATGTGCTGAGTTGGATAAGGAGCCAGAGGAACCAGATATTGATCCCATTGACCTCCAATTCTACAACGAAGATTCAGAGCCAATGTTAGATTGGGTTGAAGCAGTAGAGAACGAAGAGGATCCTCTACTTGATGAGGCGGGAGATCCTCAGCGTCCTTCACGTTTTATCACCGAGGCAATAGAAGAAGAAGAAGCACAACCCCAACAGGTAGAAAATCCCCCTCGATTACAACATGGTATGAGTCAAACTGCTCGAGGAACTACCGATACCCAACGGTCACATTCGTCCGCCCAACGTGCAAAGGCAAAGGGGAAGGCAATAGCATCAGTTGCATCGTTGGAAAGAATCGAGTCGGGCGACGAGACACCTTCACAATCACATTCTCTTTCTCGTTCGGTCCAGAGACATGACAGCAACACGGATAGCAGTGCCTCAACAGATGATGGCGGTGATACCGGGCAGTCGTTGGTCTCGTCTGCACAACTTGAGGGTGGTGAATGGACTGAGGAGCAATATTTTACACATGCCACTCAAGATTCAGATCATGGAACTCGACAAGGTACTGGTCAAGTTTATGGGCGGAAGGGAAAGGAGAAGGGGAAGGGGAAGGCAGTGGATGAATATGAACAAATGCGACAGAGCATACATGATATAGACACAGAAAGAGACTCATCGTATTCACAGCCATCGTATTATGAAGAATCATATGGGCAACAACAGTATGGTGATAATTGGTCATCCTTCTCTGAGCAACAGCATGATACAGAACAACACCAATATATGCCTCAAGAGCTGCCTCGGACAAATATGATTTATGACGATCAATCTACGATCAGTACCACATTGATGCATTAATGGCATACGGTGTATCAATACACTATGTCATGGGATCAATTTCATGATTGGGTCCAACAAACGTATCATATTGATATGTATCGAATCGATGACCCCGATCCACCACCCGTGGAGGCCCGTCGTTCGTTTTGGTGGTAGAATTAACAATCAAGTATATCTAGATATATGATTATTTAATTCATTTGAATTTTAGAGTTTATATTGTAACAAAATAGTCTAACAATTCAACTGATTTTTCTATAGATATTTCAATCTATAACGAGCTGAAATACGAACCTCGAACAAGACTACCTCAAAGCCCGAAAAAGATATGTGATGCTATTTTTACCTAATTTACATTGATTTTGCTAAACTTATACTATTACTATATTTATTTGTAACTTGAAAACTCTATCCTAACTTTTTTTTTTTAATTTTCAGGTATTTTCGGAGGGATAAATCGATGAAATCAGGTGTACCGAGCGGTACACCTCGGTATACCGCTCGGTACGCCGTACCGAGCCAGCGTCGAAACGCCGGTATGGTACGGTTCGGCGAACCTTGGATCTAACTTCAATCCACATTAATCTAGCCCAAATCCATGTGTATCCAAACTAAAATCCATATAATCCCAGCTGAGATCTGAACTATACCTATGCATTTAGAGGCCTAATCTAAATGGATCTGACCTTAACATCGAATATCAAATATAAATTTAATAATTACCTTTTGAAGTTGAGTGGTGCCTCAAACTTAGATGATCCATATTTAACTCAAAGAAAGCAGCAATGTGGATCCGATCATAGACCACTTCATCAGCAGATGCAAGATATAACTGACACATGTTCACCTTGATGCACACCAAAGTTAACATCTGGTTTTTTTAAAGATGCTTGGAGAAACTTGCATATGTTTGTTTATCAGGAATCCCAAGTTGGACTCCCATGAACTGGACAAAGAAATAGGAGTTTAATAGTATATGACTTGAACTGATAACAGATTGAATGTGCAGTAGAGAGTGTCAATGATCCACTTCTATTGTCCATCTCATTTTGTTTCAAAGGCAATTGAGGAAGAGGAATGACAAGGTCATAGGAGGAGGCTGCTCAGGATACAGAAGAGCACATCCAATGTCAGGTTGTGGACATGATATAGGCAATCAGTCCTCCATGGCTCATGGCAGAGCACATTAAATCACTAATTTAGCCATCATGTAAGAGAAAATTTTGTTCCTCACAGTCAATTGATACTTTGGACTATCGGTAGACAGATAAGTGGAGCTTGGCCTAAGGAACAGTATGTCAATCATCCACGATGAAGATCATGGTGCACATGGATCCATGTGACTTTTTTTATGGCCAAAAAGATAAGGGCAAGAGGAAGACAATGGATGACTATGGAAGATGAGACAGAATTCATATGACCTCAAATGAAAATTTACACTCATATTCACACTTTCTACTAGCACGGATTTCATAACTAACGGTTTCATGGTGATAATTGATTATTTTTCTTGGAGTCGGATATGTCATTTGGCACAACACTAGTACAGTTATGACAATCATAGTTTTACAGCAGTACATCCTGCAGAGTCATACTTGCATAGTTGCTTTTGCCATAGGAGCCTGATGCAACACGAGTTATTGACTACTAACATGTTATTCTATTAATAACACACTATTTACTAGCATCAAATACCATAAGAAGAGTTATACGCATCTCGGATTTTGATACTGAAATCAATTGATAAATTAATGATCCAATCTGTGTTGAGATAAATATTGCAAGATTAACTACGATAATGGTTAAGGCATAAAGCAAATATTGGGCCAGAGTCAAAGATCGGATGATATGGTGAAGATTCAAACGATGTGCCGAAAGCTCGCCGAGAGTTCGTTGAGAGCTCATCGAGAGTTCGTCAAAAGCTCACCGAAAGCTCGTCGGGAGTTCGTCAAAAGCTCACCGAGAGTTCATCAGGAGTTCGCTGAGAGTTCGTCGGGAGTTCCCCAAAGGCATGCAGAAAAGTTCACCGGAAATTCTTCGAGACTTCGCCGGAAGAACGATTGACATACCGGACAAAGATTGCTTAGCTAATACCTTAATTATCGTAGTTAGAACTTAGATTGAGTAAGAATTGAGAGGTAATCCCACTAACTCAGTTATGGGACAACTAGGCCCAAGGCAAGGATGAGTTGGGCCGGATAGAAGGCCCACTCGGCCACTTGGAGTCATGCCAGGCGGTGGCACCGACCAGGGTGGGTGGTGGTATCGCCTAGACTGGACAGTGGTACTACCGACCATAAAGGCTGTCAGGCGGTAGTACCGCCAGAGCCCAGTCTCCGAGGCTCTATCAGGCGGTAGTACCGCCAAACTAGGCGGTGGTACCGCCGAGTGTCAAGAGTATCAGACAGTGGTACCTCCAACACCCCGAAAGTCCGGGAAGTGATTTTTTGGCTTCAATTCTAAAACCTTTAGGGCCCCTATAAATACCCCACTCCTTTCTGCATGAAAGGGTAACAAAGGCTATAATAAAGTGTGAAAAAATCTTTGAGTGTTGGGGTTTAAGAGTGTTGTAAAAAGAGCTAAGAGTCCTCCTCCTCTTTCTTCAGCTTTGTAATCATTAGAGAAGAAGTGTGAGGGTTGTAAGGGTTGTCTCCTAAACCCGTAAAAAGGAGAAAGCTTTGTAAGAAGGTGGTTGGTCTTCTCCTATTAAAGGAAGACCATTAGTGGACACTAGTGACCTCAACGGAAGAGGAATCAAAAGTGGATGTATGTCACAATGATCGATCCACTATAAATCTAGTGTGTTCTTTCCTTACTGCTTTCTTTCACTACTTAGCTGCATTCTACACTTTGCATATACTTTAAATCAAGGTTTGCCGTACCGGACTGTATCGCCCGGTACGGGCGGTATGTACCGGTCCGACAGGCCAGCAGTACGCGGACCGTTCCGTACCGTACCGACCTGTAGCAGTGTACAGTAACACTGTAGCAGTGTACAGTGCTCGGTACACGTGAGTGTACCGAGCGGTATACCGTACCGTACCGGTACCGAGCCCGGGTCGAAACGCCGGTACGGTACGATACGGCGAACCTTGCTTTAAATTATTATTTTCATTACTTTCCAATATGGGCTTTGTCGAAACGATTGTATCGAAAGAAATTTTTCGAATCAACAAATTTTTTATCGCTGCACTAATTCACCCCCCTCCCCCCTCCCCTCTTAGTGTCGTATTGATACTAACAATTGATAACAGAGCAAGGTTACTCTCAATTTATTTTTAAACCCAAGAGAGATAGTTTTTGTTAACAATCATGAGGGTCATTCTATCACACGTCCTCCCATGTTCAATGGAACGGACTACACTTATTGGAAAACTAGAATGAGGATTTTCTTGATTTCTATTGATTTCGAGTTATAGCGTTACGTCGAAAATGGATTTCAAAAGTCTTCTCTTCCAATGAACGATTAGAATGATTTGGAGAAGACTTTCTCTTTGAATGTCAAAGTTACGAATGTTTTGTTTTGTGCATTAGATAAAAATGAATTCAATCGAGTTTCTATTTGCGAAACGGCTTATGATATTTGGCATACACTTGAAATCATACACGAAGGCACGACTAGAGTTAAAGAGTCAAAAATCAATCTTTTAGTTCATAGTTATGAATTATTTCACATGAAACCAAGCGAGACCATTGGAGACATGGACACCCGGTTTAAATGTCATCAATGGTCTAAAAGCACTTGGTAAAAGTTTTTCTAACCTTAAACTTGTTAACAAGATATTAAGGTCCCTTCTAAAGAGTTGGGATCCTAAAGTAACCGCAATTCAAGAAGTCAAGGACTTGAACAACTTTCCACTCGAAGAACTTATCGAGTCTTTGATGACCTATGAAATGATGTACAATGCATATGAAAAACTTGAGAACAACCTTCCAAATAACAGAAAAGATTTGACACTTAGAACTCAAGAAGACCACTTGAGAGAAAACTCAAGTGATGATGATGATGATGATGATGATGATGATTTGACACTTCTAACAAGAAAATTTATAAAATTTATAAAAAGAAACAAAACTAAACATGACATTAAAAATAAAAATAAACTTAAAAAGAATCAAATAATTTGCTATGAATGTAAAAAGTCGGGGCACTTCAAAAGTGAATGTCCCCAAATGAAGAAGAAGCAATCAAAAAAGAAGAAAGCACTAAAAGCTACTTAGGACAATTCGAGCACATCCGAAGACGAGGAGCTAACCAACAAAGAAGTCGTAAATTATGCTCTAATAGCACTCAATGACGAGGTAAGTGGCCTAAACGAATCTCATTTATCTTATACTGAATTACCTAATACTTTTAATGATTTGTTTGATGAATGTAAATTAGTTAGTAAAAAATATAAATTATTAAAAAATGAGCATTCTTCTCTTGTTAGTAAATTAAATAGATTGAACATTAAGCATGATAATGTAATATTGCCTCCTTGTACAAAATATGAAGAATTAAATATGCTTAAAAAGGAGAATTTGCTACTACATGAAACTTTAGAAAAATTTGAAATATGAAACAAATCCTTAAACATGATCCTTGTAAAAAGGGATCATGTTCATAGAAGAGATGAAATCAACTTTGTAAGTAACACTCTCCAAAACCTAACCATCTTTGTTAAAGGCCCAACTTTGCATGTTTCACCCCGAAACAAATATAATTTTTGTTACAAATATGGACATTATGCTCATAAATGTCCATTTAAGAGGTATAATCCATATAAGTTAATTTAGGTCCCTAAAGGAACCTTAAATGACTCAATAAAAATTGATAAGTTAGATAGATCTATTTATGAGAAACCTAAGGTAAAACGAGTACCTAAAAGAAAACCCTCCTTCTTGTAGATATGTTTACAATCATAAACTAGGACCAAGAGATGATACCTTGATAATGGATGCTCAAAGCACATAACCGGAGATCCAACATACTTCTCTAAACTTACTAGCCAAGACGAAGGATTTGTCACCGTCGAAGACAACAACAAAGGAAAAATTATTAGAAAAGAAAATATAGATGGCAAACCAAACATTTTGATTGAAAATATTTTATTAGTAGATGGTTTAAAGCAAAGAATACAGTTTCGAATAATACCATCTGGTACGGGCGGTATGGACCAAAACGATAGGATACCAGTACACGGACCGCCCGCTACCGGACGGAACACATAATATCGCCCCGTATCAGACGTTACAGGGTTATGTCGGGTGGTAACAGTCGAAATTTCGATCGTTACCGCCCGACACAGCTTGCTGACGGCCGATTTCAACCAATTAGTTGATCATTGGAGCCCTTTCTCATAGATTTTTAAACTCTTCTTCACTATTATTTCATTCTATTTCACTCTCATAATAACTATCTCAAACTCTTTTTTTCTCACATTTACACTCTCTAAACTCTACAAAACAACAATTTGTAAATTGAATGAAGGCTAATTTAGGAAGACTAAGAGAAAGAAGTTTCTTTAATTAGAGAGCAATTAAGATCTTTAATATTATGATTAGTGTATTTAATATTGAGTAATTCGAAATTAGACACTTAATAACTCAAATATTTATATTCCATATATATTAAATATTGAAAGATATTTATGATAGTAAAATAAATTTAATTAAGTTTTATTAAAGTTATTGAATGCTACGATTAATCGTTTTAATGATGATTTAATCAAACTTTAATCGTATTATGAAGAATCACAGTACGGTGATAGTTGGTCATACTTCTCCAAAAAATAGTATGATCCAGAGCAGTAGATCAATAGCGAAAGTAAAAGCTCTGATATTCACCAATATATACCTCAGGAGCTACCTCAAACAAATATGATTCATGATGATCAGCCTACAATCATCACCACATTGATGCACCAATGGCATATAGTGTATCAATACACTATGTCGTGGGATCAATTTCATGATTGGGTCCGACAAACATATCATATTGATATGTAGATGTATAGGATTGAGGACCCCAATCCACCAACTGTGGAGGCTCGTCGTTCATTTTGGTGATAGAATCAACAATCAGGTACATCTACATATGTGATTATTTAATTTATTTAATTTTTAGAGTTTATATTATAATAAAATAGTCTAATAATTCAAATGATTTTTATATAGATATTTCAATATTTACAGAAGAAAAATTCGTAACGAACTGAAATACGAATCTTGCACAAAACTATTTCTCAAAGTCCGAAAAAGATATATGATACTATTTTTACCTAATTTATATTGATTTTGCTAAACTTATATTATTACTATATTTATTTCTAATTTAAAAACCCTATCCTAATTTTTTTTTAGGTATTTTCGGAGGATTTTACGCCTAATTTAGGTGTACCGCTCGATACACCCTAGCGTACCACTCGGTACACGGTATCGTATTATATCGAGCCTACCTCGAAACACCGATATGATTCGATATTTCAATTCTTGGTTTAAAGCATAACTTTTTAAGCATTAGCCAATTATGTGATAAAGGTTACAACATTAAGTTCAAATCTAATACTTACATTATAGAAATATCATACATGAATAGATCTTTAATTGCCTTAAGGACCAACAATGTCTATACCATTGATCTTGATGAGTTTTGTAATGAAACTGGCTTTTCAGTTTTAAATAATGATGTTTGGCTTTAGCATAGGAGGTTAGGTCATGCTAGCATAAAACTAATCTCTCAAATTTCATTTAGAGAACTTGTAAGAGGAATCCCTAACATCAAGTTTGTCAAAGATGTGATGCATGTCAACTAGGCAAACAAATAAAAGGTAGTTTCAAGTCAAAGAATCAAATAAGCACATCTAGACCATTGCAATTGATCCATGTGGATTTATTTGGACCAATTGATACAACAAGCCTAGGAGATAGTAAATACGCCTTTATAATTGTTGATAATTATAGTAGATACACTTGGACATACTTCCTGACACACAAAAGTGATTGTTTAAATATTTTTTAAAATTTTGTAAACTCGTTCAAAATGAAAAAGGCTTTATGATTGCATCTATATATAGTGATCATGGTGGTAAATTTCAAAACTATGATTTTCAAAACTTTTGTGAATCAAATGAGTACAACCATAATTTTTCTACTCTAAGAAACCCACAACAAAATGGAGTAGTTGAAAGAAAAAATAGGAACTTACAAAAAATGACAAGAACCATGTTAAACAAATATACCCTACCCAAATATTTTTGGGCCAAAGCCATTAGCACGGCATGTTATGTCATGAATAGGGTTCTAATAAGACCATTATTTTTTAAAACTCCCTATGAGTTGTGGAATAACAAAAAACCCAATGTTTTATATTTTAAAGTTTTCGATTGTAAATATTTTATTTTAAACGAAAAAGATGCCTTAAGAAAATTTGATGCAAAATCCGATGAAGGTATTTTTCTTTGTTATTCTTCTACTTCTAAAGCATTTCGTATATTTAATAAAAGAAGCTTAGTTATAGAATAATCTATTCATGTTATTTTCAATAAGATTTTCGAATCTAAGAAAAATAATTTTGATGATGATTTTGATTTTGATGGTTTAAATTTGAATGAATCCACTCCTCTCACTAGCAAATTGGATGCATCTTCTTCTAAAGAATCCTACCTAAGGATTGAAAGTATGTAGGTGTTCATCCTAAGGAGCTAATCATTGAAGACCCTTCAAAAGGTGTTCAAACTCGTTCTTCTCTTAAAAATTTTTATGCGAATGCAGCCTTTTTATCTCAGATTGAACCTAAATGTATTTACGAGGCCCTGAAAGATAATTCATAGGTTATTGTAATACATAAGGAATTAAATCAATTTGAGAGAAATGATGTATAGAAGCTTGTTTCTAAACCTAGTGACCATTTGATAATTGGTACTAAATGAGTCTTCAGAAACAAGCAAGATAAACTTGGTATCGTGGTTAGAAACAAGACTAGATTAGTGGCCAAAGGATTCAACTAAGAAGAAGGTATCGATGAAGAAACCTTCATTCCTGTGACTAGTCTTGAAGCTATAAGGATTCTCCTTGCCTATGCTAGTTATAATAATTTGAAGTTATTTCAAGTGGATGTTAAAAGTGCTTTTCTTGATAGTTTTATTTCCGAAGAAGTTTATGTTAAACAACCACCTGGATTTGAAAATATCACTTTTCCGAATCATGTTTTTAAATTGTCTAAGGCTCTCTATAGTTTGAAACAAGCTCCGAGGGCTTGGTACGAGAGATTTAGTTTCTTTCTAATTAAGAATAATTTTATGAAAGGCAAGGTCGATACTTTATTGTTTGTAAAATATTTTGAAAATGATTTTCTTATTGTTCAAATTTATGTTGATGATAGGTAGTTTATTATACCTCATAACAACTAGACTCGATATTATGTTTAGTGTTGGACTACGCGCTAGGTTTCAATCTAAACCCAAACAATCTCACCTAATAGCTGTTAAGAGAATTTTAAGATATTTAAAAGGAACTCATAATCTAGGATTATGGTATCCAAAATCAAAAAATTTTAAATTAATGGCCTATGCCGATGCCGACTTTGGTGGATGTAGAATAGATAGAAAATCTACATTTGGTACATGTCAACTCTTAGATCATGCACTTGTTTCTTGGCCTTCCAAAAAATAAAACTCGACTGTATTATCTACAACCGAAGTTGAGTATATAACAACAGGTCCATGTTATGTACAAGTTATCTGGATGAAGAACGCTTTAGAAGATTATGGAATTCACTTGAAAAACATACCCATAAAATGTGATAACACTAGTGCAATATATTTAATAAAAAATCTCATTCAACACTCTAGAACTAAACATATTGATATTATGCATCATTTTATTAAAGATCATGTTAATAATCATGATATATATTTAGAATTTATTGATACAAAGCATCAATTAGCAGATATTTTTACAAAACCATTGAATGAACAACAGTTTGATTTCATTAGAAGAGAATTAGGCATGCTAAATCTTCCAAATGCATGAATTCCTTTTTCGGATTTCTTAGCATTTCATAACTTGAATTTTTTTTTAAAATCGAGATCGTCTTTCTATTTACAAAAGAAGAGCATTAATTCATGGATTTTTTATTAATAACTTGATCTTTTATAAATTCCTATGAATCCTTTTTCCTTCTATTTACAAGAAAAGAGAATTGATTTATGAAGTTTTATTCATGGATTTTTGATTCTTCATTTGATGATCCTTTCCTAGGAATTCTTCCTTACTTTACTCACGAAAGAAGAATTTTTATTCATGGACTTTCAGTTTGTGATAATCATTTGCAAAAATAGGGATTTGATTTTAAAAAACATATCTTGTTCCTTTATAATGAATCCTTTCTCCTTGCGATAGTAGAGGCTTTTAGAATGAATTCCTCCCTTACTCTTTTTCCTGTTCTTCTTTTTTTTTATATAACAAAGGAAGAAAGAAACTTGCACATCTTAAGAAGAACCAAAAAACTCATGCACATCTAAAGCAAAAATGCTACCTTCTTATTTTTCTTGCAAAGTTTTTATTTAACTTCTCATTTTTGCTAGCATGGATAAAATGGTATAAAACTTACTTAATATATTTTTAAACACTTGTATTGTTGAATGGCTCCTTTTTGTTAATGGCAAAGGGGAAGAAATGATGATTGGTATCAAAATGTTGATTTAAGTATGAAAAATAATGAATGTTTGGTATCATGAAATGATGAATGGTATCATGTTCAAAATATTGATTTAATGTATAAAGTGATAAATGCTTAAATTTTTAATGTGTTAGTATCATGTATGATATGCCCAAAGTGATGTTGATTTATTTTTGTTATCATGCATGAAGTGAGGATGAAATGTAATGATTTGAATTTGTGCATATTTTAATAATGCATAACATATTGATATTTTGATATGATATATTGCATTGAATCACTATGATCGAAAGTGTTTAACTTGAATTCAAAGGTTGTTATTCCTTATAAATTTAAGTTTACTTTATCTCGATGTGACATATAGATAGGGGGAGTTAAAGTTAACTCCATCATCAATTGGTTATCATCATCAAAAAGTGAGAGATTATTGAATCTCGGATTTTGATGATGAAATCAATTAATAAATTAATAATCTAATCCATGTATTGAGATAAGTGTTGCAAGATTAACTACGATAATAGATAAGGCAAAGAAGATATTGGGCCGGAGTCAAAGATCGAATGATATGGCGAAGATTCGAACGATGTGCCGGAAGCTCGCCGAGAGTTTGTCGAGAGTTTACCGAGAGTTCGTCAGGAGTTCGTCAAAAGCTCGCCGAGAGTTCATCGGGAGTTCGCTAAGAGTTCGTCGAGAGTTTGCTAAAAGAATACAGAAAAGTTCACCGGAAGTTCATCGAGACTTCGCCGAAAGAACGATTGACATACCGAACAAAGATTGCTTAGCTAATACTTTAATTGTCGTAGTTAGAACTTAGATTGAGCTAGGATTAGGAGGTAATCCCACTAACTCAGTTAGAGGCCAATTGGGCCCAAGACAGGGCTGAGTTGGGCAGGATGGAAGGACCACTTAGCCACTTGGAGCCATGCCAGGCGGTGACACCGTTAGGGTGGGTGGTGGAACCGCTTGAGGCTCAGCCTCCAACGAGGACTGAGCGATGGTACCACCTAGACTGGGTGGTGGTACCGCTAGCCATAAAGGCTATTAGGCGATGGTATTGTTCTATCAAGCGATGGTACCGCCAGAGCCCAATCTCCGAGGCTCTGTCAGGCGGTGGTACCGCCTAGTGTCAGAGTGTCAAGCGGTGGTACCGCCCAATAATGGCGATGATACCGCCAGTACCCCGAAAAACCGGGAAGAGATACTTTTTGGATTCAATTCTGAAACATTTGGAGCCTATAAATACCCCACTCCTTTCTGCATGAAAGGGTAACAAAGGCTATAATAAAGTGTGAAAAAATCTTTAAGTGCTGGGGTGTAAAAGTGTTGTAAAAAGAGCTAAGAGTCCTCCTATTTCTTCAGCTTTGTAATCATTAGAGAAGAAGTGTGAGAGTTGTAAGGGTTGTCTCCTAAACCCATAAAAAGGAGAAAACTTTGTAGGAAGGTGGTTGGTCTTCGCTTATTGAAGGAAGACCATTGGTGGACGTCGGTGACCTCAACGGAGAAGGAATCGGAAGTAGATGTAGGTCACAATGACCGAACCACTATAAATCTGGTGTATTCTTTCCTTACTGCTTTCTTTCACTACTTAGCTGCATTCTACACTTTGCATTTACTTTAAATCATTATTTTCATTACTTTCCGATACGGGCTTTGGCGAAACGATTGTATCGAAAGAAATTTTCTGAATCAACGAAACTTTTATTACTGCACTAATTAGTGCCGTATTGATCCTAACACAATCAACTCAAGGATTTCAAACAATCTCTCCTGGATGAAGGTTATCATTTTGGGATATAACATTAATTTTTTGTTAAATGTCATGTTCAAGACTTTAAAGTACCTCTAGGCTTTTTTCTGTATATACAATTTGTAATCCATATTCCTAACATGTTTTGATTCATTGTCACTCATTATTTTTATGTCAAATTTAACCAAAATTTATCCTAAACCTGGTCATTTTAATTAATTAAGAGTTACAATTAGGGTAGTCCAGTAACCAAAAACAACATTATAATCTCTTTCAAAAATACTAACCCCCTATTCAAAAATACTGTAACTGATTTGGTTTAACATTGAAACAATTTAACTAGTTAGGAAACAAAAAACTAAATATCAACTGTCAATAAGGATATTTTTATTATTTTTAAAAATAGGGGCTCGCTTTAGACATTTTGGTGAGGTGCACTATACCGAAAAAACCCAAAACTTGATGTTTTTCTTAGAAAATTACCCAAAAAAATGATAGACAATGTGGCATGGAGCTCATGGTTCCATCATGGTGTGTGATCAGACCAGCACATATGGATCCAGTTGATATTTTGAACTATAGAGGTCATGCTCTAAAATTTCTGACACTATTTATGGTATTCAAACATGCTCACTTTGTCCATGCTACAGAAGCATACATCAACTAAGTAGCAACTTAAAACTCTCATATATATACTAGGCACCACTAAGATGATGGTTAGGACATGGAAAGAGAGATGTGCTAGAAGAATAAAAAAGATGAGGAAAAAAAGATAGGCGCTGATACCAAGTCAGTTTCTACAAAGAGATTGGCTATGTATCGAATCCACCTAGGATCTGTATTTTAATTCAATAAGCTTGTAAATCCACATGATATCCATACTTCAAGTCAGATTCAGGAAAGGTGTCAGATTTTTTTGAGTTGCTTCTAGATTTTTTAGGTTCTTGGGCCCTACTAACATCACTAGTTATGTGACATCGATGGAAGTAGATAGTGAAAACAAATTAATGAGGAAGAAAACCATGGTTAAGAAATGTAACAAATAAACACATTTTAACATTAACCATAATGAAGAACTTGACAGGTGAACAACTCATGCTAAAACTAAAACAGTTGGATTGTAGAAAAGGCAAACTCACTCCTGTTCTGTGGTTAATCACTCTTTCCATTTGTCCATTAATCGATGAAAACTGAATTTTAAAAGGTCCTGGCCCTACTTCAATTGTCTCATTCTCCAAAACAGCATGAGTAGAAGTGTATGCATTCGGAGTCGTTACTGTGTTCACAAGAAGAAAAATGGACAATCAGAAATTATCTTAACCATTCATGCTAACAGAGTTAAATATGTGTATTTATGATAAAGGTTTAACCACTTGTGAATCAAAAAAACAAGAATCAAGGTCAATAATAAGTTAGGAATTCATCTTTTTTCTGATCTGCCCTAGGAAAAAGCTTACTGCATAAAGAGAAAATATTTACAATGTAAAGCAAAGGCAAAAAATATATAAAGCCCAAATGATAGAAATCCACCTTTTCTAGATTCTTTTGAAATGAAGTAAGAGTTCCAACCCATTGGAGGCACAGATACTTGGAATACAAGCCAATAATTCAAAGTTTTGTTTGTTGACACTCCAAGGTAAGCCTCAACATACAATTTCCTCAAATTACTTGTAATATTGTCCACCTCTACAAATTGTGTAGCAATATATTTTCCAGCAGAATCCCTCACAACAAGCTGGTCATCATTGACCTGACAAAAAAGAGAAACTCAACAACAAAACATAAAGCATACATATGTGACCATGAAATTATTTGCATCTAATAAAACAAACAAATGAAATGTGGAAAAAAAATAAAAAATAAAATAATAGCACATACTGTTTCTATGTGTTTCATGCAATTCAATTAGGCTATTAGCCACATACAGCTTTCTTCAGATATACTTGTAAGGAGACAAAATCAGGATGATGATGGTTTTGGCCAATTACATCAACATAATAATGAAGAATAGTAATGACATCTAACAAGTTTCTCTTTAGCAAAAAAAATGAATATTTTTCACAATCAATGATGCATCAAAACAAGTACAAAATAACATGTCAGAAATTACTGAACAAAGTCCATGAATACTGTTATATTTGAGCAACAAAATCATGAGAATACTGATTATGAAGATAGCTTGATGAGACAAAAGGCTGATTCAACTTAATTTTATAAACTTGCTGCTATTTAGTTAGTAAATCTCTATATTACTACAAATGCTTACATAATAACCTAGGCGATCATCAATACCAATCTTACTTACTGGTATTCTTATAAAGTCATCATGGTGCCATCCCAGAGGATTATATGCCACTACCACCTGGAGAGAACAGCAAGAATAACTTACAAGACTTCAGAAACCTAAAATTGTCTCTGATATCATGATAAAGGAAAAAGAAAAGAGAAGAAATTGACTTACTAAGCTCTTCCCTGCTGATATATCTTCCTCAGTTGCTGGGCAATAGCTTATATTCAACAAATTGCACTGCAGAAGTAACAACCAAACTTAATAAAGGGAATCCAGGATCTTAGGAAAAAATCTCGTACACAGAACAACAGAGAAAATAATAGAATATACAATTTTTCTTTCAGCATAGGCACATTGAATCCCCAAAGGTTTAATTTTAATGATCAAAAGGACAATCATGTAATCCCTTAGAAATCTCATGTACAGTGTATATATATTGAGCAGACTGGAGTCTGGACCAAGAATCAAATTTTGATTGTCCCTGTCAGAACAGGCCTATATTTATTTATCAAACCTAGGACCATTTATGGACCATATGGGTTGGTATCAGTTGGCATTTATTTTTCTCAGTGAGACCAGATGGTACAGGTCAGTATCATACGGTATACAGGTCAGTATCATACGGTATACAGGTACCATATCAGTCCAATAGGTTACCATTACTGGTATTGGACTGAGATTTAAATCCTTGAAATGGATAGCCTCAAATCTTTATTTCACTAATAGAACTAAAAAAATTTCAGCAAGGTGGTAAAACTGTAAAGGAAAATGAAAATGGATTTGATGAGAGAGGAAGGCTAGAGATGGGCTTGACCACAGTTTGATTAGAACCAGAGCCAAATTGAGTCGGAATCAGAACCAAACCAGCCTGGCAGTTTGACGATTTGGAACAGAACTGGAACCAGGCCTAGGAGGTTCAGTTCTGGTTCCAACTGGATAAAAGTAGAACCAATACTGGTAGTTCCAGTTCGGTTCCAATTCTGGTTCAAACTAGCCATATTATAAAAAGAAAATAGCCAACGGTCAAAATTGACAGTTAACTTATCCTTTGGGCCCAACGCCATCAACCAGTTGGCCCAGTAGCCCCAGCACTGGACCAAGGGGTGGCAAATGATGAATTTACCCAATCATAATGCAATTAATGGCTATTTCACTGGTATTTTAGTCATTTTATAATTCAAAAAAATACAAAAAAATGAGAAAAAGACAAATATTGCCTTTTCATAGCTAAATAATAGCTAGTCAGATGGCATTTTGGGAAGAAAAAACCTCAAAATATCTATAAATAACCCTAAACTTCTCATTCCTCCTCAGACCAATTCACCAAGCAATCATAATACTCTCATAAGCTCTATAATTGCAATATTCTTTGCAATAGCATTCTCCCCCTCTCCTAAGCTTTCTTTCTAATTTCAACAGTAAGTGGAAGCTCAATGCACCCAACCTCGACATTCATGGCCGAGGATAACTTCGAAAGCCCGATTGTCCTACTCAAGAAAGCCAACACTTCACAATGGAGCTGGAGGAAACCGATACAACAACCAAAGCAATAAAGTCAGATATTCTTAAGCTTCATTACAAAAAGATCCAAAATTCTGATGACTCGTTTCAGGTGATTTACAACTAGTGCTCTCAAATTTACAAATTTAAAGGATGTGAGTATGGAATGTTTAGAAAGCATGTTGAGGTGAAACATCCCACACAAGCCAATCTAGACAAAAGCCAGACTCAAATTTTTGGGTACCCTACTAATCGTTCTTTCTATTTCTCTATTGAAAAAATAAATGAAGAATTAGTTAAATTTATTTCCATCGAACACCATTCTTTCAATTTATTTCCATTGAACACCATCGAACCTTTGATCCGCCATGTTGCTTCAACTCACCAATGACTCTGACTCTGGTGTGGGATTGGCTGAGTTGTGTTGATCCTTGTTAATTCCTACGGATCCTCCAGGTGAAGGAAAAGACCATCCTTACTATACGCCAGTCTCTCAAATGCCTTATGCTGCTTGAACTGGGTGGATGCTTGTTGGAGCTTTAAAGAGCATCGCCTCGTAAACTTTCAAAGTTTTTGGTCCTTCCTCCACAAAATTTGCTCATCGACTCTTTTTTCATTTAGTTGTCACTTCCAAGTAGATTCGCATCACTTCCGCTTTCGATTGACATTCTATTAGGAAATGAGGCGGATATAACAATGTTGATCATACTGACAGCCAATGGTTGACACTTGATAGTGTGGAGATCTTCCAATATGAATCATATGTGAAGGACCAACCACATGATAACAAGGATCTCATTTGGTGTAAGGATCCTCCAAAGATGACGGCAAAGGGAGCATCAAAGACCATTCTAACAGGAACATATTAAGATAGTGCCAATATTCTCCAGCCTTCAGTAGATGCTGTCCTCTTGAAAGAGGTGCAGAAGGAATCATTCTTGTTGCTACAAGATCCAAATTTCTAGAGTTACAACTTCAGCTATCAAATAATTGATCAAATCCCAAACTTGTGAAGGTACTTCACCCTATAATTGTTGTTACCACTCCATTGGAGTGACTCCAATACCATGAACATCAGCCACTTATAGAAAGAAAGTTTATATATGAATGTGCAATATAAAGTGATAAATTTATTAGTAGCAAGGATGAGTGCATGAGATTTTCGTACTCAAACCCCTGGAAAGCCACCTAACTTGAAGGTTGACAGTTTTTATTCCTTGCTATTAACAAGTTTTTGCTCAACATTTATTCCTTGCCAATAACAACTTTTAGCACTTAGACCCAAGTATAAACTACACCTAAATGACTGTACAAGTATCCTTCATAGTTGCACTTATTCTAATGCTATTTACTAAATAGTTGTTCCTCTATGGTGCTGCATGTTAAATTATTGAAAGGTCCATCCTTCATTATTCATTATATGAAATTAATCATGTACGACCAACTAATCATGTTAAATTATGAAGACACATTGAGCACCATACCAGTCCACCTGGTTATCAAATTGGATGTCATATCATATCAAGGTTGTGCCTACAAACAAACCATTGACAATTTGATAATATCGAACTTATTGAAATGATGCATGTGACCTACCACCAACTTACATGTACTGGTTCACAAAATGGCAATCTTTGTGGAAAAAGGCCTGTGATTTACACCAATTAATATATGCTAGTTCATGAAATGGCAGTCTTTGAGATCAACTGCATCTGCATGATTGGCCTAAGCAACTGACTAATAGTAGTTGTTGTGAGACTTGCGTCTTTATCTCAAGATATGGAATGTTAAATTTTTACCTTGTTTTTCTTTTGTAGTTCTCAAGTCAATTCTGTTAACTTTCAATAGCTATGATATGAATCTATTACTCATTGTGTTAAATGCACACATAGAGTGATCTCAAACTAAAGTTTTGTTTCCCGACCAATCATTGAACACTCTAGTTAACTTTTCATTGTGTTTTTATCTTGTTGATAACTTGATATTGTCATCTATCAGATCATGTCTAGGTTCTGCCCAAATTAGATACCAAAGTTTTGTTTATAACACATATTAAGGCCCTTTAAGTTACCCACATTAACAAGAAGGCAACCTTACCAGTGTCTTTTCTATTAAGGACATCTACATATATTTATACATCATTTAGTTTGCACTGTTAAGCAAGAGTACATGTCCATAGACCAAATCAATAAAGATTTCCATGGAAATGCCCATGATGGCTAGTAGAAATAGATAGAGGCAACAATATAACGAGATAAAACCTGGCTGAATTTTGTCGCTGTAGGTTCACAGGATTTGCTTGAACTGGTTAAGCATGAAAGAGCTAAATTGACAACTGCTTCAGCCTATAAAAGACAAGCCAACATATAAAAGTAAGAAGAATTATAATAAAAAACTAACATTGAAAATGGGAACAAAAAGATGGATTTTCGAAAAGCTGTAAACCTCAGAAGCTCCATAAGCAAGACGTTTAGCATAATCATTTGTGGTGTGCTGTTTTGCTGTGCCAGAAACAGCATCATGATGCTGAGCAATGCCCAAAGCATCTCCCAAGCTGAAGGTAGATGAACCAGATAGTGTCCTCCCTCCCAAGAACTCAATTTGACGTGCTACCTATCAACAAATATATTGCATTTTAGCAAATAAGGAACAAGACCAGTTATCAAATATTATAAGCAGTGTAACCCAAGTAACCAGCCTACCTGATAATATCCACTCAGTGTGCGGACATAACGCTTGAATGTTGGTCGGCTCGTGAAGTAACCAGTCCAATAAGCATTTTCTGAATCTGAATATCTGCAAGCAGTCGAGCAAGCTATTAATAACTTATAAGAATGTTAATTTTATTTTATCAAAGTAATGAAGTGAGGATTGCATACGGGAAGTAGTCATCAGTTTTTAGTGGCCAAGTCTCATTTTCAGCATTTTTTGCATCAGTATAAATGGACGGAGTAGAATATAGTGCATGGACACGACCATCCTGTAATATCAATATAACTCATAGTTTCATTAAACCAAATTGTCAGAAATCTAATTCTGACAGTTGGACCTATATAAACAAATGAGAAATTAGATAGATTTAAAAGAAAGATAAACCATACAATATAGGCCAGCTAGGAATGTTCCAGACACTTGATTAATCACTAAAGTCAAGGTTTCAACACCTTATAACATATGTCATCCCTATGATCCCACATAGCTGAGCCATAAATTAACCATCAAAGTACTAGGATTTTGCCAAAAAGTAGATCATGTAAACAACAATCCTTGAACATCAATATATACATAGTTAATGACATGAATCACACAAGGATTACTTTTACCATTTTAAAATTGTTAGGAATAGCATGGTTGTTTAAGTTTGTGGGAACAGCATATATTTTTTAATTGTTTTAAAATTTTAATAATACAAAATATTTGTATTGCAACACAGTTACACAAATAGGATACATGATACCTTTAGGAATGCTGCAGCATGGTTCACAAAGTACACATGCCAAAATTTTGACATAGTACAAATGCATAGGTTAAGAGATTTTGGGGGACTCCAATTTCATTGTAGTAAATATTTTGTTACATTTTATTGTTAGAACTATTATTCATTGTTTGATATACTTATAGAAGTAAAACATTAAATACCAAGCTTCTTTATATCATACCAACCCAAATTAAGTAACTTTTACTAGTAATCATTACAATGTAATTCTCAACACCCATATTTCAATTATTATCTTTTCTGTACAAATTGTGCCAATTGTGCACACTGAAATGTGTACTAAATTATTGAACCTGCAAAGCAACCAGGATTAACAGTTTAACAACAGCAACAAACAGAAAGAAGAAAAACACAAATCAATTATTATCATGTCAATTTTGCAATAGTTTCTCCTTGACAAAGCAGTTAAACAAGGTGCCATCTTGAAACAATGTAGTGAAATGCCAATATGGTTTAGCTGTAAAATTTGTGTTGTTTGCTTAATTGTCTCCAGTATCACAGCACTTGCATAAGCTGAACAGTTAAGTGGAGGTAGCTCAAAACCTCTAATAGTTATACAATTTTCAGATGAAACACTGGAATGCTAATATAAGAAAATTAATGAATCAAGTATCAACTAGAAATGTATTCTCAAAACAATTAATTAATAAATAATATAAAATTAGAGCAAATCTGAATTCTCAGTATTACAAAATATGCATGCTTATTTCTCACTGTCTTGAATAAAGAAATCACAGCATTTTTTACTAATTAATGCAAGTTTGTTTATTGTTGATATCCTGAAAAAGTGCTTATATTGTAATTGTACCTTGTTGACATAATGGATCAGCTTGTCCATTTGCTTGAACCAAGATTCTGCATACTGGTACTGAAAATCATCACCCATTGTCCACATTATATGATTTGTCCTTGTCACATTAGCCTAATACATGAATCTTGAGATCAGGATAATTAGAAATTAAGCAGATGAGAAAAATAATAGAAGATGCATACTTAATTAGAAACTAGAACTGTAAGAAAATAGGGAACCTAACTTTTCTTTTAGAAAATAGAAAATCTAAAATGAAGATTTTATAATGGGAAAAATGAAGTATCCTAGGTTACTTGAGTCATAGCAGCATCAATGAAGTCGTTTACACGTTCTTGTACATTGTAATCATAAAGAAGATGATCATCCTGCAACATTTCCACCAAATAATTAGAAATTACTATTTAACTATAAACTTCACTATGAAGTTCTTGGACCTGAAATTTCTTACCTGTACTGGCAAGGTATTTTGATCAGTAATATCAAAGCCAAATCCAGTTGGAGGACTATAATGAACCGGAAAGGCATTTGCAAAAATCTGGACCAATATTTATGTCAAGAAATGAGAACTTTCAAAAAAGAAAAAGGGGCAAGAAAAAGGAAGTTGACAACCTGCAAGGAAGGACCAAAAGTTCTTGACCCTTGCCATATAACTTCAAGAGATTTGTCCAACTTGCGTTTTTGTCTGTCTTGGTAATCAATTCTTGCAAAATGCATAGAATCAAAACCAAGCTGCAAATTTTGCATAAGCATAATAAATAAAGTGTGATGATGACAGTACATAGTTTTATGTCACTAATAGTAAAGAAACTACAACTTCAAGTAGCAATTTCTAAAGTTCATAACAATAACAAAATGAATTACTGATCTTTGTCTATGACAAATTACAGGATCAATTCTTTATTAGGTTATACTATCAACAGATTTTAGTAAGTGATGATCTCAAGCTCTAGAAAATATAGTCATTTTCCACAGCAAGCACCTAAAGAAATATCATTGGAGTAACCAATACTTGATAACTTTAACATCTTAGAAGGTGCAACAACCAACATTTATTAAACTTTAACTAAATTGAGAGGGATAGATAGACAGAGAGCAAAGAGGTAGGGTTTTGCATCACCTCTGCCCCAAGCAAGTAAGCTTGTACAGCAGAATGCCCAAAAGGATCAATCTGCCATCCAGCTCGAGGAACCTTGTTAAACTGCTTCTTAATCATCCAATGACCAAGAGTTGTTTGATCAATCATATCAATGTAATGAACTGTGGCTTCATCATGCATACACCAGCCACCATTTCTGAATCAATAGAGTCTTAGAACATGAAAGTTGTAACTAGGATAATCAGAAGCAACACTTAAGTAATTAGTGCGTACATGAACTCTAACTGCCCAGAATCTACAAGCTTTCTCATCAGTTCTTGAGTCCTATCATTTTGCTCTATCCACCATCTTTGGAAAAATGCCTGAAAAGGTGAAAGGCAAAGGAATAATTATCAGTCCTGAAACTTGGATGAATGCACAAGTACAAACCCAAATCTCTTGAAGTTGTGTTCAGTCAGAAATGGTATTTACATTGTTCTCTTTTATCTGAAAGGATCCTTGAACTTTAGTTAGATATTAGATCATCTAAGACATCATTACATAATCCAAAATGTGCTCAACATAAAATTTGACCAATAAGAAGTATCATTTATTTTAATTTTAAACAAGAATTTTCCACCCAGGTTTTTGAGCTGGGCATATTGACTTTAGAATAAAGTATAATGCATCACCTTCAAACATATTTACATGTTTGGTTAGAAAAACTGATTTTGGCTGCAACTACCACCTTTAATGAACAAGTATATATCTGCATCCAGTAATTTATTGCTCACTAAATCCTCGCATGTGAAAAAAATTAATGAATAATTTCAAAAAGAAACAAGGAAGTCAGTTGCAAAATACCCTCTTACTCTTAGATGCTAACAAGTGAGGTCACCAAGAACAATTATGCTTGCCTAAGCGCTTGGGAAAGGCTTAAGTGCCTCAATTTGGATTCAGATGAATGCTTGCAACAGCACATGGCCCAGACGTATGCCTGAACCAGCTTGAGCCACTCGCATTGATTATAATTCGATCGAACTAGATAGGAGGCACCCACTTCCCCTCAAACGAGACTTATCCTTCTCTCCTCTAGAAAACCTAGCAATGAATTAGTGGTGTCTTCCTCCCGTGACACAAGCAAAGGTGGTCGTTGAGTGACCAACAAGTGGTCTCCTCTCACACGACGACCTTCGACAGCGTCTTCTTCTTGTGATAACTCTATCTCTCCTTCCCACCCATTGTTGCTCTCCCTCTTTCTCCTCCCCCTCCTTCACTGTCGTTGCTTGTCAAGCCTCCCCAACAGCCCCTCTCCCCTAACCAAGCCTCCTCGGACACTGATCTTGATCTATCTCAAGGAGAGGCTTAGTGAAATAGACATGTCTATGAAGATGTGGACTACTCACACCTAGACCCCTGGGCGATACATGTGCTACGATGGCTATGATAAAGGGTCATGATCCCATAAGGGTAAGCTAACCCAAAACCCCATCCTGAGGCTGAATTAAAGGTTAGACTTTGCCTACATGAAGCCAGAATCGCTAGTAATCATCGATCAGCCATAAAGCAGTGATTTAAAAAGCGCTAGGCATCAAAAGGCACCAAGGTTCAAAAACGCCCAAGGCGCTAGGCGCTCGCTCGAGCGAAGTGAGGCGCTAAAATATAAAAATATATAATATAATTAATAAATATATTTTTTAATTTTTTAAATAAAAATATGCTATTAAATTAATCTAATAAATACAAATACTATTACTAGTATACAGTTAACAGCATACAGTATACTATTAACAGTATATTGTATATTGTTAATAGTATACTATCGAAAGAGGAGAAGAGTGTAAGGGAAGAGTCGGAAGACCGAGGGTGTTGACTAAGAAGAGCGAGAGCGATGGCTACGAGTGACGATAGTGGCAGCGAAAGCAACGAGTAGCAGCAGCGACAGCGGGAGCGGCAAGCGGCAATAGTGGCACCGGCAACAGCGAGCAACGGGAGCGAGAGTGGAAGCAACGAGTGGAGACAGTGGCAATAGTAGCAGCGACAGCGGGAGCGGCGAGCGACGATAGTGGGAGTGACAGCGATAGCAGCGAGCGACAACAGCGAGAGCGGCGAGCGGCGACAGCAGCAACGACGACAGTCGCGTGAACGGCAAGCAGGGTTAGGGTTGGGGAAGTCACGCTGATATCAGTGCTTTAGTTGGTTCGATTGAACCAACTAAAGCACTGAAGACTGAACCAGACCTCAAACGCTGGTTTGGTCACCTGGTTTAACCCAGGCGCTCGCCCGAAGCTCCCGGCGCTTGGGCTCGGGAGAGCGCCCAAGCGGCGCCTCTTTGAAGCGCGCGTCTGGAAATGAAGCGAAGCGCTCGGGGCTCGCCTCGCCTCGCCCGAGCACCTAGGCAAGCGCCCGAGCGCCTTTTTAAATCACTACCATAAAGCGATGAATTTGTTCTCGGAACTTATACACACTGCCCACTTTTTTCACAACACCCATCTCCTCTCCTTCCTCATCCTCCACCACCTCCACCTCCTCCTCCAACTACCTCATTCCTCCTATCGCCTCTCATTCACTTTGCTTCTTGCCCTCCCTCTTTCTCCCCCTCCACCATTGCTCCCCTCTATTTCCCTCATGTTGTTCCCTCTGTCTTTCTTCTCCCCTATTGTCGCCACCCTCCCCCTCCTTCCCAATTGATAACCCCCCTCTCCAATGACTATTCTCCCAATCGACAAACTCCCCTTCTCCTTCTCTTTGCTTCTTCCTCTCTCCTTTCTTTCTCTTGAATGTTAAACATTGTTAATAATAGTCAACTTTTTGTCAATACGACCAATGAATTATTTAAAGCAAGGATTGAAATATCGTACCATGCCGAAGTTTCGACATTCGCTCGGTATAGTACGGTACTGTATTTCGAGCGGTATACCATTCGATGTATATATATACATATACATATATATACATACATATATATACATATATAATAAAATAAAAATTCGACGATGTCATCTAGAAAAACGATATATAAAAGTAAAAAAATTATTTTATATATATATTTATATATAAATATTTTCATAAAAGGCAACGTTGAGTCGCCTCGACAATGGTTCACTTGAAGAGAAGTAAAAGCTGTGTATTGATCTACTCATTAATAGTGTGGTCCAAAATAATGCAAAATAACTAGGCAATGATCTCCTGATCAAGAAGTAACACGGACATCATCTTTTAATCCTATAACACAGCTTTTTGTGTTTTTTACTTTCTCGAGCCGAATCATCGAGTCTGCAAACTAATTTTATTAAAATATTAATTAAATATAGATGAAAAAAAGCAAATGAGAACAAAAAAGAAATAAAGAAGAAAGAGTATCTTATAAGTAGCAATAAGAGAAACTTCATCTCAATAACAAACTTTGAGAGATTGAAGTAACAAAATTATAAAAATCAAAGATCCCAAGGCAAGAGCTATATTTGTAAGATCAGCAAACCAGACTAACACCCATCTAGAATTTCATTAAGGTTCCTCAAAAGGCCACCCAAAAAACTCACATGCTGTAGCTACTTCCAAATGAATCAATGTAGGAGCATGATTAAGCCATCACTAAATCATTACAACTTTAAGGGGAAGGAATAAAGGTGCCACAACTCCAATAGACATTAATGGAAGGAGTCAGTAGACATTGAAGAAGAATATGATAATTTGTCTCCAATGGCTTAGAGCAAAAGGAATACGTGACTTTATAAGCCAATCTTTCTAATTAACTTTCTTGGAATTGACTATATTCTTAAAGGTCAACCACTTTAAAGGAATGCAAGTGGCTTATTAGATTTGTAGAGTGGATATAAGGAACGTCTAAAGTTGAGGAATATGTGTAAGGAAGCTATCAAAAACTACAAAATGTTCACTTCTAAACTGATAACACAAGTAGAATGACCAGGTTTAGATGTACTACCAAACATACCAATTAATGTGGACTAAGTAGGGCCTCCTTCCCTTGGCACATAAATGCAGTTTGAAAGTCAGTGTCTTTCTGGGATCAAGCCATCAAGGTTTTAATAATTATCGGGTTGTTACACACTGACCAATATTTAGGAATTTGATCAAGTACTTTTACACATTAGGTCAACACCAATACGTTATCGCTCATTTTTAATTTTTTTCTTTTATTTAATAATACTTGGTACTTGGTAGTACAGGTTGGTAGATTACCTGGTGCAACGGTATCTTATTGATTCAATAGGTTATCGAGATCAGGCCAATACTTCATACTTTAATTAGGATTGTTAATCAAATTTTGCAAGCAAAGGAGGCTTTGCCTACAAAAGAAGTATCTAACCAATCATTGTCCTTCCAATGCCTAATATGGAGTCAACTAACAAGGATAAAACAACATGAGATTTTGAAAGCATGTCTGGATGTGTGTTATGCCCTTCTAGATAGTAGAAATGGAGGAACTAGCTAGGGAGTTATCCAAAAGAGGCTTCCTCTTATAGCATTTGAAGGAGATATGCCGCTTCCAAATTGACACAAAACCATAGAAAAACCTCCACCACCATTCATCTATCAAGGTCAAGTTGGAAATATTTTGAGTCAAAATATAAACCTCCACCCATGGTTTATCTTATCGACCGTCGGTATAGTATGTATCGAGTTGTACCGAGCCATACTAAGCATACTAACATATGGTATATGGGGAATATCGATGTAATACCCATACCAGTTCTCGATCGGATTGGTACGTACCACCCATACCGAGCGGTACACCATGATACGGTAAACCTTGCCTCCACCATCATTTACACTTAAGCTCCTCCGATCCTTGCTTGTAGCCCCTAGATTTTTACATATCCTAAAGAATTATATAGGATCTTTATTATAATTGATAATGGCCTGCTCTACACAAATTAATTATTGGCACTTACTGCATAAGTAGTACCAGATTTTTTTTTTATTAGTTAGATGGTCAGCTTAACTCACTGTCACAGGTCAGGAGTTTCACGTAGCTTGCTTAACATGTCAACATCAAGCAGGGAGAGGATTAGTAGTACCAAAGAATATTTAATATGAAGCAAATAATCTGCACTTGTCAAAATCCATGATTCGGAGCCAATGGGTCTGCTTTGTCAGCTTTCAAGGATTCCAAGTTTGTGTAATGCTTGGAACAAATTCAATTAAGCACAAAGACATTGCTACATGAAATATTTACAGTTGGGTATAAAAGCTCCTCCTCCTAAAGCAAATGCTAGAGAAGTTTTTCATCATGAAAGAACACATACTAGAAACACTTCTCAGCATACTAGGACGAGGACTACCTACAAAAATAAGAGTTGTACATGTTGACTCTAATAAAGTTGAGCTCAATTAGAGAGGGGTCAATTAGCAACAATCAATCCTTGACTGTTTAATTGATCCATTTGGCTTGAAATTGACAACAAACATGTAGCAAAAACAGTGAATATTTGCCCTCTAGGAATAATAATTTTTAGCAGTCTTAGTTATTGTACAGTGTTCTAATTTCACCTGGACTTTTCTCCATTTAGAAGATTAAATGTCATTTTGAAGTCTTGTGTACAAAATTATAATACATCAGAATGGCAAAAAAATTATGCATAGGAGAAAAGAACCAAAGCAACTAACAGCATCAACAAATGTGTGTTTTCTCTGTGACAGCGGTAATCAAGTCAAATAGAAACAGAAGTGGATCAATATCTGCACTTGTAATTACAAGGCAAATGATCATGTGTTCTTAGGCGTGCTTATACCTCCCACAAAAAGCATTTGCTGGAGAGAACCACATTAAATGGAAGAAGTCTATGTGTCACAGATAAGATGAAGAAATGCCGGAAGAAAATTGAGCCAACACATGGTACCGTTTTATACTTTATATTTTTCAGGGCAAAGTATCCCAAGAGTATATGACAAAGATATGACAATGAATATGAAAGATTTAAAACCAATAAAAGAGTTAACAACGACCAAACACAGCATAAGCGCCTTTTACAAGAAGACTCCAAAAACATTCGTTAGCATTACAGAAATTAGTTATATGAGGCTTAACAGACCATTGATCTAAGCAGGTTCTTAATATAATACCAACAAAATAGAGTCCAACAAGATCATGTCATAAGAAAGTCTGCAAGTAACAAGACTAGAAAATTCATTCTCGCTTTACATAACAACAACCGTCAAAATCATAAAACCAAATATGAAAAATGCAAAACCTGCTCAGCAAAGATAAACTTCCTGGTCGGATTCTTGAGCAACGCGTCCACCACCGAGTCCAGCACATTCATAACACAAGCACCCTAATCACGTTCCATTTCAAAGGAAAGAAAGAATTAGAGCGGACCAGATTAAAGATTACTAAGTAAAGGTGCTTAAACTATGACTCAGACTATCTTGGCAACACATTATGTTGGAAAGAACAAGGAATTGGAGCAGAACGTCATTAAAGGTTATCAAGAAAATATTTGTACACTAAAATGCAGACTATCTTGGCAACACATTTTGTTGAAGGTTACCAAGAAAAAAATTTCCAATTAAAACCCAGAGAAACTTGGCGATTCGCCTCCGAAAAGAAGAGCTTAACACCTGGATGCTATTATTGGACCCGACGTAGTACTGATCGATCGTCTTGAGCCAGCCGACATCATCATGCGAGTGCGGCACCAGGTGCACGTTCAGCTTCCCAACCACGGTGCCACCGCTGGTGTTATAGGCAATGTATCCGCCCCGAGAGACTCCAGCGAGAGCAAGAATCATCAAGGAGACGCAAAGAAACACCGACGCTGTCGGAGGCCTCGCCATCGCTGCTCACCGGATCGCGCCCAATGGGGGAGGAGGGGATAGGGGCGTTGGTGGTGAAAAAGACAAGGTGGGAGTGGAGGATGGGATTAGGAGATGCTCACTGCACGGAATCAAGATTAGAAAATTCTGCCGGTCTCTTTTGTTTTGACTCTTTGTCACCTTCCGAAGGGGATAAAACGAGGGGCGGGTTTTACGTTTCTTTCGAAAATTACATATATTTTCCTGATTTTAGTATATATATGATCGAGTTTAGTAAAATGCTTGTTGTAACCGCTTACAGCCCTTGATTCATGGAGCTAACTCAAACTATCTAGATGAGGATTTACCTGAGTTTTCTTTGGATCAAATGTTATCCTTTACTGAAGGGAAATATATTTTACGGCTTTACATATTTATCCTTTTGAAATAGCAAATTCGCTCGTTTAAATTTCAAATGTCTTCAAATATTTAAATATTTCACATACGCGCTCTCATTATCATTCATCAACTACAATCTATTATTAGTCTTAATAAATTATTTTAAAAATATATATTTCATTTATTTCTTTTATTAGTTATTTTTTTTTTAATTAACTCAAGTTTTAATGTCATTATGCTAATGACCAATATTAGCTAAAATGATATATCTTTATAGAAATATATATAATTTATTTTTACTATATTAGAATCACCGATGATGGCAAAACCACATCTCCAAGCTTTGGAAAGAGCCTCCTTGGCTGAACCTCATGCCGGCCCGTCAATATGTCACTGCTAGTCTGTTTCAGACATTTATTGTCGGGCAGGAGATCGATTGGGACTCCAATCGAAGGTCATCCCGTTAATCTGTCATCCTATTAAATTACCAATGATGCGACTGCGATCACGAGCAGAAGACTATCCCATGATTAACGGGATTACCTTCTTTTATCTTTTCCCATCTCGATATGTGAAACGGGAAGACTATCAGAAGACTAACGGGATGATTAACGGAAAGATTAACGGGAAGACTAACGGGATGATTAACGAGATGACCTTCTTTTGTCGTTTCCCATCCCATGATTGTCGTTTCCCATTTAGTCATCCCATGATTAACGGGATGATTAACGGGAAGACTATCATAAGACTATCCCATGATTAACGGGATGATTAACGGGAAGACTATCCCATGACTATCAGGATCCAAAGACTATCCCATGATTAATCTATCGTTTCCCATCTCGATAGAACACGTGCCCACGCTGAAATGTGAGCCAATCTTTTGTGAAAAATTGAGATGTTTGATGTACGGTTCAATAGGGTAAATTTGATATTTTAAAAAATGATAAAGATTTCCATCCAATTCATAGCAATAAAGTTCTTTTATAAACCATATGTTAGTACGAACATTAGTGCACGTCAAATTGATCCAGCTTAATTTTATAAGAGTTGTCGAATTAAATCTTCTAGATGGTTTGATCATTTTCAAAATATTTTATTATAATCATATATTATAAAAAAATAATAAATCACGAGCCCAATGTATGGACATAACAAGATCGATACAGTGATACCATACCACCAACAACATTTTGTTAATACGTCGAGACCACATGACCAACATCGAGACCACGTGTCATCCAACTTGTTGATGTCATATGGTTGATGACTCAGACCCACGTGATAGCTGTACTCAAGCCATGTCATCAACATAATAATTTGTCATGTCAATATCACATGACAAAATCCTTTATCTCGTTGAGTGGTATGCTAGAAACATATGGATCTCACATGGTATGCATATTGTTTTTCTAAAAATTCACCTTCTTTAGCTAACTTGTTACCCCCACCATTCGATCCATGCCGTGTTAAGAGATGATAAAATCCCAAGTTCAACATAAATTGATGGTAGATACATCCAAAATTAATATCCTAGGATTACATGAGCCTCACTTCATAAGGAAGTAATAGCACAAATCACCCACCGTAAAAAAGGGCTCATATGTGTATCATAAGACACTAAATAGATATATCTAACTTATCTGACTAGTCTATTGACTTAAGTATTGAAGAAACATTATTGACAGTACCCTAATATAGTTATTACAAGATTTAAATGATAGATAGAGGAGATTAGCTTGAGACAAACTCGAGAAGTAGACCAGGTTGGATACGAGTCGGCTTTCACCTCAGACAACTAAAAATAGACATAACAATTTAATACTAGAATGAGAATTAACCAAAATATCTCAAGGGAACTTCACTAGACCGTCTCGACTGAATTCTAAAGACTTGAACTCGAATGGGCCAAGCTCAACAGCTCCAAATGCACCATTATCGAATTCCCTAATCCCGATGATCCTAGGACCTAGGCAACTCGGGGTGTCGACCAGCGCCTGAACACTCCTCTCAAGATTCCCAATGTCACTCTCTTTCAGTGACTTTTCTAGGACTCAACCTTCAATCAACCACTTTCTCCCCAGTAATATGTTCCTTTAGCTTCCACAATATAGTCTAAACTGAGACCTTACACACTCTAGTCCAATAAGTTTAGGTTTAATCAAGATAGTCTAAACTATAGTTTCATACCTTCTTTAGCTGGCCCAATTAACCTAACAAACACAACCTACTCTATTCACTTCACAGTTCCTACCTCTAATCCCATCACTCATTCCATCTTCTAATTTTATGATAGAATCGTGTCCAACTCGAGCGAACATATCACAAGTAGCACACTCTCCACAACTAGTTCAAATCCCAAATCCTCCATTAGAACGAGAAATCCAAAACAAGTTAGTTGCTCATTTGGTCGAACTTGAAGATAAGGTTCGGGATGACCTCAATGAAATAGATCGAAAGTTAGAAGACATTCATAAAAAGATAAAACAAGGAAAAAAATTAGAAGCTGAGTTGTATATATGATCTCCCTTTGTGACAATCATAAATGATGAGCCAATTCCCTAAGACATTCAACCCCCAAACATAGATATATATGATAAAAAGTCTGAGCCATCTGAGCATGTATTGGTATTCACTTCTCAAATGATGCTTTATGAGACCACTAATTTACTCATATGTGGGACTTTCCCTATAACCTTGACGGTGCGGCTCAAGAATGGTTTGCAAAGATTCTTCCTGAATTAATTTTCTTATTTAGACAGTTGGCAAGAGAGTTCGAAATAAACTTCAACTTTAGACTCTCTAAAAAGTCCACTACCTTTCTCTTGGCCATATGACAGGAAGAAAAGGAATCGCTAGAGAGTTATCAAGAAGGTTTAATGAAGAGGTCAAGATAGTGGCTGGCCCAACCCCTTTTGTTCTCATAAACACTTATATTATTGGTTTACAACCTTCAAAGATTTTTTTTTACAAAGTCATCACTCAACTCCCATTAAACTTCCTAGAGCTTCTATAAGAATCCAATCAACATATTGTTACTGAATCTATAATTGCTAGGAAAAGAAAGATTGAGTTGAAGAAGCGAGCTAAAGAAGAAAGTGCTTCACATTAGAACCCTCCAAAAAGGTCGTGCAGTGATCGACTAAGGAGTGATCGTGTCTCTCCCCGATATGTCTTTACACCTTGAACACTTTCCATACATAAGTCTTTACGCAAATATAAGAAAATAATATCTTTCATATGCCTTGTCATTTGAGAACTTTGATAACTAGGAGGAACATGGCAAAGTTCTATTGCGTCCACCAAGATCAAGGGCATGACATTGAAGATTGTTATACTGTGAAAGAATAAATCGAAGAGTTAATCCAAAGGGGACACCTTAATAAGCTCCTTTCCAATGTCTAAGAGATATCACCAAAGCCTCGAGAGCCTATCAAGTAGCAAGTGGGAATGATTGTTAGGACTAGCTGTTGGGTGGGGGGCTAGCTCTTTCGCTTGAAAGATGTATGCAAGGGAGTCCCAAGTAAAGAGGTTCTACCTCAACAGGGACTCGTTGATCATGTTTAGAGAAGAGAAGGTAGAGCACCTGGATCCTAAGCACGATGACATTGGTAATCTCCCTTCCTATTGTAAATGCCCTAGTGAAAAGAATCCTAATTGATATTGAGAGCTCCGCAGACATCATATATTATGATGCCTTTCAAAATTTGATCTAACAATAAGAGATCTTCAACTAATATCTTCAACCCTAATAGGCTTCGTAGGGCATTCTATCATCCCCCTTGAGACTATTGACCTCTATGTAACTTTTGACTCTGACAATTGTTTAAAGACTATGAAGATCAAGTTTTTATTTTTCGATATCCCATCGGTATATAACACTATCGTGGGTCACCCTACTCTCAATCAATTGAGAGCAATTGTGTCAATATACTATATGACACAAAAGTCTCCCACTAACTCATAAATTGGAGAATTAAGAAATGATTGGCGAGAATCAAGATAGTACTACTTGACCTCAATCACTCACCTAAAGAAAATAACATTGTCAGTATAATAAATGGACCTTAGGGAGTCAACATAAGCAAACCCACATCTAGGAGAATAACTTTTACCAAAAGACGAAAAAGTTGACCCTCAACCCTTGACCTTAAGTCAATATGACTATGACTGAACCATCCCTATCATGACTCTAAATGGTAATTAGATTTTGGTGTCATCATCTATGTTTATACTAGTCGAGACTAGTTTTCCATTTATCAAATCTAAGTAGAAGTGTGACCATGAGTGGGACATCTACGAATGTGCTAGGAACTATATGCATCCACTTGAAGCTAACTTAAAGAAAAATACTTGTTCTTGATAATGTGATGCACGTACCAAGTAACTAATGGAACCTAACTAGTGCCTTTTTCTATTACAATTAGGCTATAATATTAATTTTAGAAGCATATAAAGTTATAACATCTAAGGAAGATGTGTTTATTGGAATAGGATTTATTTATGAATGTCTTTTTAAACTCAGTATAATTACTGTTGAATCTCGGATTTTGATGATGAAACCAATTGATAGTATTTATCTTATTTACGTTTTGAGTGACATAGGAAGCTTCGATCCGGGAGAGACAATTAAAACAGGAAGAATCATACTGGGCCGGAGTAGAACATGTTAGAAGATTGGACGTCGAGCCAGAGGATTGGTCGACATGTCGGCAGAAGACTTCGGGCCGATAATTTAGGCATCGGGCCAAAAAGAGTGGAAATTGCACCAAGGAAATTGGAGTTACGGAGGTTAACTGGCCGATTAAGCAATAGGCCACAAGAGAAGATGATGCACCGAAGAATCAGATGAAGTGTCGAACCAATGACAAGACTAGACAACATTTGATGAGCTTTGTAATAATTGTCTAGATCGAAATAGGTTTTAGATCTAATTGAGTCGGTATTGGGGTGAAACAATGCCAACTCAATTAGGGACTAATTGAGTCTAAATTGGGAGTAATTTGGGCTCATTGGGAGGCCCATTCAATTACCCAAATGTTAGGCTAGGCGGTGGCATCGCCAGAATTAGCGGTAGAACTGCTTGTGAGTTGGAAAACTCGAAAAACCCGGTCTCCGAGGTTGTCAGGCAGTGGTACCGCTAGTTTGGATTGTTGTACCACTCATACACAGTCTCCCAAGCGATAGTACCACTAGACCGGGTGGTGGTACCGCCCAGTGTCAGGCTGTAGGTGGTGGTACCGCCCGTACCCTGACGTTTTTATTTGCTGTACTAATTCACACCCTCCCTCTTAGTGCCGACTCATTCCTAACAGTTGGTATCAGAGCAAGCTAACAAATTTTGCACCATGCAAGCTAGTTCTTTCTCCCCCTTTATCATAGGCAAAAAGGAGAGTCATTCAACAATGCAAGTGTTTGAAAGCATATCAAGTAAATTTTACACCAATTTATCTAAGCTAGCAAAACTATCTCCCTTAATGCGGCCTATTGCCCAATCGGTTAGTTGACCTCCATAATTCCGATTTCCTTGGTGTAATTTCTGCTCTTCTTGGCTCGATACTCAAATTATTGGCCCAAAGTCTTCTGCCTACACATTGACCGATCCTTTGGCTCGATGTCTAATCTTCTGACATGTTTCACTCTGGCCCAACATGATTCTTCCTACTTCAATTGTCTCTCCCTAATCAAAGCTCCCTGCATCACTCAAAACACAAATAAGATAAACATTATCAATTGGTTTCATCATCAAAATCTGAGATTTAACAATCTCCCCCTTTTTAATGATAACAACCAATTGATGATGGAGTTAACCTTAACTCCCCCTATCAATATGCCATATTGATAGAACTATTGAATATAATATTTTAATGATAAAACCAATTGATATGTATTTATATTTTAATCTGTGTTTTGAGTAACGCATGATGCTTCGATCAGAATGAGATAATTAAAGCAGAAAAAATCATGTTTGGCCGGAGGAACATATCAGAAGATTAGACGTCAAGTTGGTGGATCGGTCGATATATCGACATAAGGCTTTGGGCCATGGATTTGGGCATCGGGCCAAGAAGAGCAGATATTGCGCTAAGGATATTAGAGTTGCGGAGTCAACTGGCTGATTGGGAAATATGCCGCAAGAGAGGACGATGCGCCAAAGGATCGGATGAAGCGCCGAGGAACCAATGACATGCCAAACAACTTGATTAATTCTTAGTATTAATTATCTAGATCGAAGTATGTTTTACATGTGCAGAATTAACTATGATGGCAAGGCATGGAGCAAAATAAAGTCTCGGAGTCAAGGACGCGATCACGTTGGGAGTTCGAGAGTTCGTCGGAAGTCCGGACATTCGTCGGAAGTTATGAAGGAACCAACCGAGAAGTCTCGGAGCTTGCCAGAGAAGCTCGTCAGAACTCACCAAGAAGATTATCGTGAAGTCCAGGAGCTTACCAAGAGTCCGTCGGAAGTTCATCGGAAGATCGTCGGAAGCTCGCTAGAAGAATAGACATAGAGACTTGTTTTGTTTAGCAAATGTCTTAGGATTCGTAGTTAGCATGTAATTGGGCTTGGATTTGGGCCAACCCAATTAGGGGCCAGCTAGGCCTATGTAAGAATTATGTTGGGCCCAATAAGAAGCCCAAACAGTGCCCAAAGAAGTTTCACCATCATGGCATAGTCTTCGAGATTGTGTCAGGTGGTGGTGTCGCTAGTCTGGGCTGTTGTACCGCCCCTAGCAAGGTGCCAGGCAGTGGTACCGCTAGTCTAGGCGATGGTACCGCCCAACACTACCCCCCAAGTGGTGGTACCGCTAGACCTGGGCAGTGGTACCACCCAGGACAATGTCAGCGTCAGACTGACATTAGGCGGTGGTACACCCAGCGTAGGCAGTGGTACCGCCCGTGCCCGGGGAACCCGAGATAGGAAAGTTTTAGGCTCCAAGTTTGAATCAACTTGAAGCCTATAAATACCCCTCTTATCCTTAATTAAAACACACAAGTATTGAGAGTAAAAAAGTATAGAAATGCTACTGCAATCTTGTGTGAGCTCATCTCAAAGTTCTAAGTATTAGAATAGATTGAGAGAGGAGTGAGTGAGGGTGTAAGGGTTATCTCCTAACCCAGTAAAAGGAGAATTGAGTTGTAAAAAGGTGATTGGCCTTCACCTATTGAAGGAAGGCCTCTAGTGGACACTGGTGACCTTGTCGGAGGAGGAAGCCGAAAGTGGATGTAGGTCACGTTGACCGAACCACTCTAAAATATGGTTTTTATTTATATTTGTGCAATTTATCTTTTCAGCAAACATCTTTAAGTGCTTATTGCCTTTAATAATTTTATGAACTCGCTTTCAAGTTAAGTTTCCGAAAACGGTTTTACATCGGAAACGATTTTATCATACGAAAGTTTTTAAACCGTCGTTATCTTACTGCTGCACTAATTCACCACCCCTCCCCTCTTAGTGCCGACCTCTTGATCCTAACAAGAACTCTTGGATTCAAAAATCCAAGCAACATATCATGATAAAATCATATATAACATCACACTTCTCCCCCTTTGTCATCAACAAAAAGGAGAAGTTCAACTAGTAAGTGTTTAGACATAATTTTAAATCATTGTATAATAAACATAATCTCAAGTTTTATCAACATACAAGTTAGCAAGTTTTAGAGATGTGTAGAGTTTAACATATTTGCTTTTCTTTGCAATGTTAAAGATAGCAAGTTTTCGAAAAAGAATGCAAGATAGCATTTTTGCCTCTTGTTAAAGTGTGCAAGCTAGCAATTCTTGCTTCTTTTGCAATGTACAAGTTGCAAGTTTTGCTTCTTGAGATATGCAAGATAACACTTTTACTTCTCTTGAGATTGCAAGATAGCAATTCTTGGTGATGCTCAAGATAGCAAGTTCTATATCATGCAAGCTAGTGAATTTTATAACATTTTAGAACATGCAAGCTAGCAATTTTTACACATATGAAAGTTGGCAAAGTTTTGCATATTTTGAGATTAGCATGCTTTTTGCTTCTCTTTATGATGTGCAAACTAGCAACTTTTCTCCCCCTTTGTCATTGTGCAAGAGAAGGAAAGAATATAATTTTGTAATTCTTTTCCCGTTATATCAATTTATAAATTATGACAAAGATAAAATATCATTTAAAAAAACATAGTATTGCATGTATCATTCCAAATCATAAGTATTTCAAATCATGATGGTATCAAAATTTTAAATTACATTACATCCTACCATGCATGATCATAACTTCTCATTTGTATGCATCAACATAAATTCATGAGTATTTCATGTATAATTTCATATTATCACATGAAAAATAACAAGAAAAATTTGATGATGAGATATACAAATCATGAAGACAAATTGTGAATATCAAGAGATCTATTATGATTCTTTTTGGATAACTCAAATAGCAAAAAGAAAGACTCATAGTAAATAATCTTGATTTATAAAAATAATTCTCAAGTTATAATTCTAAGAAATCAAGAGAAACCATGATTCATTTTAACAAATCTTCTCTTAAATAAATAATGAAAAGAATTCTTAGGAGATCATGAAAAATCTTGATTAATATAAAGAGAATCTTATCTTATCACGATTTGATAAATATTCTCTTAAATCATACATGCATCAAGAAAGATGTTTCATGTTGAATATACCACAAGTCGTAAATACGATAAATGATTTATTTGGATATATTATCTCATTAGTCATATGAAAATAGATCCAAAATTATCATCAAAATCACTTTTCGGAAAATTCAATGAAGGCAACACAGATAGATTCACATGAGAACTTGATTCATGCATAATGTTTCAATTCAAAAAAAATATTTATAATTCTAAAAAATTCATGATTTATCTACAAAATTTTTCTCTTTAGTAAATGACAAAAAGAAGCATAAGAGATCAAATAAGCGATCTTGATTCATAAAAGATTTCATGTTATAAGTCTCGAGAAATTATGATTTTGATAAAACTTATTCAAATTTATCAAACCATTTTCATAGTCCAAGATATTCATAAAAGTATAATATACATGGATTTATTAATCTTTTATCGAAAAATCAATAAGATAGAGATGGAAAATGTATTCCCTTTTTATATGTTTCATTTGAAGTTGTTTGTTTCATACAAGTATGTCTTTGTCTTTTATGCCAAATCAAAATATATATCATTGTTTAAAACCAAAAGACAAAGACAAAGATAAAGACAAGATTCATTACAAAATTTTCATGACAAAAAATATAACACATTAAACATAAGACTTCTTTAAACAAGAGATTTGATTTATCATTTTAATTCCAATGATAATGCATTTTTTTTATGTGTTTCATTTTACGTGATTGATTTTATATAAGTATGCTCAAGTTTTTCGTATAAAAACCATACATCATAATTTAAAATCGAAAGAGTAAATCTCATTATAGAAATTATCAAGATCAATAAACCATAAATTACCCAAAAATCATGATGCATAATTTTAAAATATAAACTTATCAACCATGATCATTATGCATCATTACTTTAGGCATGATATCAAAACATGGTTTAAGTTTTTTTAAGGTACAACATGCACAATTTCACATTTAGCATGATATCAAACCTCTTAACATTTTCATTAAGACATCAAGCATTTCCAATCAAAATCGGAAATCATCAAGATACATATTATTTTTTCTTAAAAAATATACATAGGATTATCATTAGATTTAAATCTAACATTTTATTCCTTTATCATAAAACATATAATTTTTATTTTCTTTTTCAAAATTACTAGCATGATCCCCTCTTCTTTATTTATTTATTATATTTTATATACTAATTTAAAAATAACATATGAAATGCATCAAGTAATTTTAAAATAAATTAAGGGGGTTTTGAGTGAGTCATTTACCTCATCGTCGAGAGCCGTTAAGGCGAAGTTCGTCGTTTCGTCTTCATCGGTTTGCTCCTCATTATCGGATGAGCTTGATTCATCACAAGCCGCCTTAAGTGCTCTCTTCTTCTTTGGCAACTTCTTTTTAAGTTCATTTTTATTCTTTAATTCTTGTTTAATAAACCTTTCAAATTTTATAGAGAGAAGTTCAAGTTTATCATCACTTAAGCTTTCGCTCGAATGATCTTTATTTGTTCTAAGTGTTAAATCCTTCTTATTCTTTGGAAGGTTGTTTTTGCTAGTCATAGGTGCCCAGCAAGCCAATCATGTAAGTGTTGGCACGTGTGACTTAACACAGAATTTTTTTGCTCATTATATTTTGATATTTATCACTTTATATTGACTATTGCATATATGCATATATATATTGTGATATCCTTGGATATGTGAAATGAGAATCAGATCGTGATGAGATCACGATAATGAGACCAATTTGCCTTTAAACACAGATCCTAAATAATCCCAATCATAGGTTAATCGAGAGAGACATCGAGATAACCAAACAAACTAGTGTGTTGTATACCCATCCATATGATGGATGCAACTAGTCTTATAGCTACTCGTGTGGGGATACTAGGGATACAGTACAAGTGCTTATTGGAGAATGAGTTCACTAATTGATCTACTTACGGAATGCTGGATGGCTAATGATGCCTTATTGTCAGATAACGATTTCGTAGTCCCAATGGTGTATCTAGTCCTTAGACTTGAGACACCAAGAATGTCCTGTATGAGTACTCCATTCTTTGATATCAGACTTATAGGTTTGGATGTTCCAAATCTAGTACAACCGATCATTGGGAGTGACAATCAACCTTACGAGGGCTATTAAGTGTCGATAGAGGATCATCCACTCTCGGCGTCATGAGAGAATTATTCTATATATTCTTGCTCAGACAAATCCCTAGCTAGGGTCATTTAGATTGAGAGAGAAAGAGTTCTCTAGGAGAATCCGATTAGAGCGAGACTCGAGTAGAAAACATATGGGTCTGACAGCACCATACCCAATATATGGTCTCTAGGATATTATATAGATGAGGGACTATAGGTACATGGTAACTGAGGACAGATAGGTCCAATGGATTAGATTCCCCTGTATTGTCTGAGGACTATGGCGTAGTGCTCTAGTACGTTTGTAGTCGATAAGTCAAGTGAATTATTATGGAGATAATAATTCACTGAGCCAAAAGAAGTTCTGATAGGTATGACTCGCGGCTAGCTTGATATTAGGCCTAGAGGGTCACGGTCGCTCAGGCGGTACCACCACTTGACAAGGGCGGTACCACCGCTTGACTTCGCTCGGAGACCGAGCTCAGGCGGTACCACCACCCAATCTTGCTCAAAGACTGAGCCCTAGCGGTACCACCACCTGACTTGGGTGGTTGCACTGCCCAACTTTCTTGAGCTCCTGGGCGGTGCCAACGCCGACCCAAGTGGTGCCACTGCCGGCCAGAAAATCTGGGTCTGAATGGGCTGATCCATTCGGCCCAATTTGGGTTTGTCAAGGGCTCAATTACCCCCAGATTAAGTTAATAAGATCACCTCTCATTCCTAAAGACATTTACTACAACTTGCTCTAGTGCGTCAATCGCTTCTTCCGGCGAACTTCCGACGAACATCCGATGAACCCTCAGCGATGCTCCGGCGGACTTCCGGCAAATTCTTGGACTTGCGACGATCCAATTTTATAGTTCCGATGAGCTTCTTTAGCAAGCTCCTAGACTTCTCGGATTTGTTCTCGTAGAACCTCCGACGACCATCCGGACTTCCGTCGAACTCTCGAACCCCCAACGTGATCATGGTCTTGATTCCGGCGTAACTCCTACTGCATGTCTTACTTCCATTGTAGTTAATCCTGCACACTTATCTCAACATATGTATTAGATAACAAATGATAATTGATTTCATCATCAAAATCCGAGATTCAACAATCTCCCCCTTTTTGATGATGACAATCAATTAATAATGGAGTTAATCTTAACTCCCCCCATCTATATGCCATACTTGAGATAAGTCATTCTTGAATTCAAAGCCTTTGAATTCAAGAGACATATTGATAAGTTAAGATCGTTTAACCTTATCAATACTCCCATCATGATTCCTATCATGATGTATCTCTCTGAAAATGATGTCAAGGCTTGACATCCATTTTCAGGTTTTATATTTCAAATGTGAAAGATAGCAATCGTAGCAATTCATCATATGGTAAGATATCAACATGTAAAACTTTGATGTAAGTTCTTGATATCTTAACATAATATAAACATTTCAAGTGTTTAGCAATCATAGCATTTCATCACATGACAAGATATCAATTTGTAGAATTACGATGTAAGCTCTAGATATCTTAACATAGTGTAAATATGGCAATAACATAATGCAATTATGGCAATCATAACAATTTTATCACCAATTTATCATATATTTCGATGCAAGCTTTTGATATCTTAACATAATTCAAGTTCAAATATGGCACTCATAGCATCAATTCATATAGCATTAAATTCAAATATGGCACTCATAGTATCAATTCATATATTTCTCCCCATTTGTCATCGACAAAAAGGAGAACGATATAAGCAAATTTTAACTAGGTTTATGTCATTTTTCAATAATAAGTGATAGAATACCAATTATACAAACATCTCAAGCAAAACATGATACAGAGATAACTTTCATTGCTTCTTCCTCTTTATTTGTTATTATCTTTTTGCATGAAGGAGGAAAGCCATTTGTGAGCTTACTCGAATGAAGTTAAATTTGATAAGATATTAAAGCACGCTTCATTTTTACAAGGATCAAGATATGTGTGTGAATCAAATCCTTGCACGTAAAACTATTTCTCAAAAGATATAAGAAGGAATCATCAAATCCATTTCTCGAAAGATATTTTTCACATGATAAGTTTATGAGAGATGCATTTGCTAATTGATTCTATATGTCAAAAATCAATAATGTGAATCAAACTCGATATGACATATGTTTATTAAGTCCGGAAGAGAATAATGTATTGAGAAAATCTAATTGTTAGGATCAAGAAGATCCGAAAATGAAATTTAATACTTTCATGCATTCGGACGAGGTTTTGCTATAGATTTTCAAATTCAATCATGAAGATAAAATATGCTTATTATCATGAAAATTTTTGTATCCAAAACACATAATTTACAACATATAATTAAGGCATGTAATTATGTAAAATCATCATGGTAATTAAGTGATTTGATCATTAAATCAAGAAAGTCCGAAAAATAATCTTAACAAGTTCATGCATTTGGACACATTAATATTCCTAATTCTCTTCTAATAAAATTAAATTATTCTTCACTCAGAGGTTTTATAAAAATATCAGCTAGTTGATGCTTAGTATTAATTAACTCTATGATTACATCATGATTAGTGACATGATCTCGTATAAAGTGATGTCCTATATCAATATGTTTTGTTCTTGAGTGTTAAATGTGATTCTTTATTAAACATATTACACTTATGTTATCACATTTAATGGGAATATTTTTAAGATGGACTTTATAATCTTCTAAGGTGTTTTTCATCAACACAACTTGCACACAATATGCATTAGCTGTAATATACTTAGCTTCGGTTATTGAGTATACAACCGAGTTTTGTTTCTTAAATGACCAGGAAACAAGGGAATGTTCCAAAAATTGATATGTTCCTGATGTGCTTTTTCTATCTAGTCTATACCCAGCAAAATCCACATCAGCATAAGCAATTAACTCAAAATTCTTGATTTTTGGATACCATAATCCTAGATTTGTGGTACCTTTAAGATATCTAAGTATTCTTTTAACCACTTTAAGATGAGATGTCTTAGGGCTCGATTGAAATCTAGTACAAAGTCCTACACTGAATATGATATTTGGTCTAGTTGTAGTGAGGTAAAGTAAACTTCCTATCATACCCCTATAAGTTTTTTGATCGAAGCTTTCTCCACTTTCATCAACTTCTAACTTAATGGAGGTGCTCATAGGAGTATTAATAGCTTTTGAGCTATCCATATTAAATCTTTTCAGCAGATCTAAAGCATATTTAGTTTGACTAATAAAGATGTCATTGCTTAGTTGCTTAATTCGTAAGCCTAAGAAAAATGTTAATTCTCCCATCAAACTCATTTCAAATTCAAGACTCATGGTTTTAGTAAAAGATTCACAAAGAGATTCATTCGTAGAACCGAAGATAATATCATCAACATAAATCTGAATAATAAGAAAATTATTTTTAAAATTCTTGATAAACAATGTAGTATCGACCTTATCTTTTGTGAAATTATTTTCAATAAGAAAAGAACTAAGTCTCTCACACCAAGCCCTTGGGGCTTGTTTTAAACCATAAAGAGCTTTAGTTAATTTAAATACATGATTAGGGAGGCTATTATTTTTAAATCCGGGAGGTTGTTCAACATAAACTTCTTCAGAAATAAAGCTATTAAGAAAGCACTTTTAACATCCATTTGAAATAATTTAAAATTATTATTACTAGCATAGGCATGGAGCATCCTCATGGCTTCTAATCTAACCACAAGAGCAAAGGTTTCTTCATAATCGAAACCTTCTTCTTGGTTGAAACCTTTGGCCACTAATCTAGCCTTGTTTCTAACCATGATACCATATTCATCTTGCTTGTTTCTAAAGACCCATTTAGTACTAATAACTAAATAGTCATTTGGCCTAGAAACAAGCTTCCACACCTCATTTCTTTAAATTGATTTAACTCATCTTGCATTGCGATAATCCATGAATCATCTTTCATGGCTTCGTCAATACATTTAGGTTCAATTTGGGAGAGAAAAGCGCCGTTGACACAAAAAATTTTAAGAAAAGAATGTGTTTGAACCCCTTTAGATGTGTCTCCTAGGATTAGATCCTTAGGATGAGCATCTACATACTTTCAATCCTTGGGTAAGGATGTTTCGGAAGTGGATGCATCCAAGTTACTAGTTGGAGAAGGGGTTTCATTTAAATTCAAAGAATCAAATTTAACATCATCATCAAAAATTATTTTTCTTGATTTCATAAATCTTATTAAAAACAACATGAATGAATTCTTCTATAATTAAAGTTCTTTTATTGAAGATACGAAAAGCTTTAGAAACCAAAGAGTAATCAAGAAAAATTCCTTCATCGGATTTAGCATCAAATTTTCCTAAGGTATCTTTTTCATTCAAGATAAAACACTTACACCTAAAAACTTTAAAATATAAAACATTGGATTTTTTGTTGTTCCGCAACTTATAGGGAGTTTTGGTGAGTAAGGGTCTTACTAGAACTCTATTCAAAATATAGCATATAGTGTTTATGGCTTCGACCCAAAAATATTTAGGTAGGCTATGTTCATTCAACATGGTTCTTACCATTTCTTGTAAATTTCTGTTTTTCCTTTCTACTACTCCATTCTGTTGAGGATTTCTTGGAGTAGAGAAGTTGTGATTGTATCCATTAAATTCATAAAATTCTTGGAAATCATGATTTTGAAATTCACCACCATGATCACTTCTAATTGATGAAATCATATAACCCTTTTCATTTTGAACAAGTTTGCAAAACTTGGTAAAATATCTCAAGCATTTATTTTTGTGTTTTAAGAAATAAGTCTATGTGTATCTACTATAGTCATCTACAATGACGAAGGCGTATTTGCTAACTCCTAGGCTTGATGTAGAGATTGGTCCGAACAAGTCCATATGGATCAATTGTAAAGGCCTAGAGGTGCTTATTTGATTCTTAGATTTGAAACTACCCTTAATTTGTTTTCCTAATTGACAAGCATCACACACATTATCTTTGATAAACTTGATATGAGGAATTCCTCGTACAAGTTCTTTGGATGATATTTGAGTGATTAGTTTTATGCTAGCATGACCTAATCTCCTATGCCAAAGCCAAGCATCCTCATTTAAAATTGAGAAACACATTTTATTGCAAAGATTCAATGGTGTATACGTTATTCTATTTTAATGCAATCATAGATGTGTTTTTGTGTGGTTTTTCAATAATGCAAGCATTAGATTCAAATTTGACGATATATCCTTTATCACATAATTGACTAATACTCAAGAGGTTATGTTTTAAACCACCAACTAACAAAACATCTTCAATAAAGAAGTTGGATTTGTTACCTATGGTGCATTTGCCAATGATTTTACCCTTGTTGTTGTCTCCGAAGGTGACATAGCCTTCATCTATGCTAGTAAGCTTAGAGAATTAACATGGACCTCTAGTCATATGCCTTGAGCATCTACTATCAAGGTACCATATCTTGCTCCTAGTTTGTGATGGTGTATGTCTCTACAAGAAAGGATAATTTTTAGGTATCCATTTACTTTTGGGTACCTAAAAAACTGATCTACATTATTTATTATGTTGCATAGAGTTTATCATGGTTCCTTTAGGAACCCAAATCAGTTTGTTCGGGCTAATTTTTTTGAATGGACAATGATACATTTTATGTCCATGTTTATAACAAAAATTGTATTTGCTTTGGTGCCGAACATATAAGATAGGGCCTTTTATGAAGGTGGTTGGATTTTGGTGAGGACTTCTCACAAATCCGATTCCACTTCTTTTGGGACCGTGACCCTTATTTGTAAGGATCATGTTCAAAGACTTGCTACCAACCTCAAATTTCTTCAAGGTGTCCTTAAGTAGCAAGTTCTCTTTTTGGAGAGTTTCTAGATCATGACATTTTATACATGGAGCTAAACTATCATGATATTCAGTTTTTAATTTATTAAAATTACTAATAAGATTATTATGCTTATTTTTTAATAATTTATATTTTCTACTAATTATTTTGCATTCATCAAATAAGTCATGGAAGGTAATTAATAATTCATCAAATGATAAATCTGCATCAATTAAATTTGTTACCTCCTCTCCGATGGCCATTAGGGCATAATGAGCAACTTGCTCGGTGTTGGACTCCTCTTCTTCGGATGGACTTGAGTCATCCCACGTTGCTTTGAGCGCCTTCTTCTTTGATATTCTCTTCTTGGCTTGGGGACAAACACTTTTGTAGTATCCCAGCTTTTTACACTCGTAACAAATAACTTGGTCCTTTTTGGGTTCAAATTTATTTTTTTATCATTTTTAAACTTGTTTCTCTTAATAATTTTTTTGAATTTCCTTATTAGAAGTGTAAAGTCATTGTCACAGTTCTCATCACTTAAGTTTTCTCTCAAGTGGTCATCTAAAGTTCTAAATGACATATCCTTCATGTTCTTTGGAAAGATGTCTTCTTGCTCTTTATGAGCATTGCAAGTCATTTCATAGGTTATTAATGACCCGATTAGTTCTTCAAGAGGGAAGTTATTTAAATCTTTAGCCTCTTGAATAACAGTGACTTTAGGGTCCCAACTCTTAGGAATAGATCTTAGAATCTTATTTACGAGCTTAAAATCTGAAAAACTTTTGCCGAGTCCTATTAGACCATTGACGACATCCGTGAAACTGATGTACATGTCGCTAATAGTCTCGCTCGGTTTCATTCAGAAAAGTTCAAAAGAATGTATCAAAAGATTGATTTTTGACTCTTTCACTCTACTTGTGCCTTCATGAGTCACTTCAAGTGTATTCCAAATATCAAATGCGGTTTCACAAACCAAAATACGATTGAACTCATTTTTATCAAGTGCACAAAATAAGACATTCATAGCCTTTGCATTAAGAGCGAAAGTTTTCTTCTCCAATTCATTCCAATCGATCATTGGAAGAGAAGACTTCGAAAATCCATTTTTAACAAGATTCCAAAGTTCAAAATCCATTGAAATAAGGAAGATCCTCATTTGGGTCTTCCAATAGGTGTAGTCCGTCCCATTGAACATAGGTGGACGTGTAATAGAGTGGCCCTCTTAGTTTCCGGCGTATGCCATCTCTCTTGGGTTTTAATCCATTTGAGAGTTAACCCCACTCTGATACCAATTGTTAGGATCAAGAGCACTAACAAGGGGGGGGGGGGGCGGGGGTGGGGTGGGTGGGTGAATTAGTGCAGCGGAAAACTTTCGACGATTAAAACTGCGTTCGTACGATAAAAATAATTTCGGTAAGAAAATTGATTCAAAAATTACTTTAACTTAAGATTAGGTGAAGTGTAGTTAAAGTAAAGCTATGGAGGTAGTTTGCAATTAAGATAGAAAATATAATGTAAATGCAAACTGAGATTTAGAGTGGTACGATCAATCTTAACCTACATCCACTTTTGGCTTTCTCCTTTGATGAGGTCACCGACGTCTACTAGAGGCCTTCCTTCAATCATCTTGCATGAAATGCACTCTATACCATCAGCAGGGCACTCTGGATTCCTAAGAACCTACAAAAGAGTGAAGCAAAATTTTTATTGGAGAGGGATGAAAAAAATTATTGCTGAATATGTGGCACAATGTGATATATGTCAACAGCACAAGGGTGAAACTGTGGCAAATCCAGGGAAGCTACAATCACTACCCATACCAGACTTAGTGTGGACTGACATCTCCATGGACTTTATTGAAGGGCTGCCATCTTCCAAAGGTAAAAGCACGATTCTCGTGGTAGTTGATTGACTTACGAAATATGCTCATTTTTGTGCTGTGAGAAATCCCTACACTGCTGCTAGTATTGCCGAGATTTTCATAGAAAATATTGTTAAACTGCATGGGATGCCAAGGTCCATCGTAAATGATCGTGACAGGATCTTCACTAGTAAATTTTGGACCGAGTTATTTCAGTTACAAGGCACCAAACTCAAGATGAGCACAACGTATCATCCACAAACTGACGGCCAAACAGAGGTGGTAAATAGGTGTTTAGAGACGTACCTCCGGTGTTTCGCTAGCGACCGACCAAAAGAGTGGGCGAAATGGCTTCCCTAGGCCGAATGGTGGTATAATACTACATATCATTCATCTACAAAATGTGCCCCTTATGAAGCATTGTATGGTCGACCAGCACCTGTGATTCCAAAGTATGTAATTGGCTCGGCCAAGGTAGATCAGGTTGACCAAGAATTGATTGATAGGGACAAACTCTTACAACTATTAAAAGATAATCTCTCTACCGCTCAAGCCAGAATGAAGCAGCAAGCCGACACACGATGAAGTGAAAGAGAATTTTCAGTGGGAGATTGGGTTTATCTTCGCCTACAACCATACAAGCAACTCTCTATCAACACTCGAGCCTCCATGAAGCTATCCCCATGTTTTTATGGGCCCTATCAGATCACAGAGCGTATTGGAGCCGTGGCATACCGACTTAAATTACGTGAGGATGCCAAAATTCACCCTGTCTTCCACGTATCATGCCTAAAGCCCAAGTTGGGAGAACACGAGTCACCCCAGATCCAACTAACAACACAACTGAGGATGGAGTTATTCAAGCCCAACCACAGGCTATCCTCGATCGCAGGATCATGATGCGTCGTCGACATCCCTCTACTGAAGTACTAGTGCATTGGAATAATCTACCACTTGAAGACGCCACATGGGAACCATATGAGGAGCTGAAGACCCGGTTCCTTGAGTTCATGGAATCTCAGCCTTGAGGACAAGGTTGATTTGAAGAGGGCGGGTCTGTTAGGACTCTAGCTAGGAGAGTCCTAATTGAGAGGGACATTCTGTTAGGGCTCTAGCTAGGAGAGTCCTAATTGAGAGGGGCACTCTGTTAGGACTCTAACTAGGAGAGTCCTAATTGAGAGGGACATTCTGTTATGAGGTTTTTTTTTAGAGAAGAATTAGGAGTTGTAAGGGAATAGGAGTCTTAAGTAGGAGTCATATTAGGAGTTGGTTAGAAGTAAGAGTCTTAAGTAGGAGTCCTATTCGGAGTTAGGGTTTAGAAGCCCTATAAATAGCCATGTATTCCTTCTCTTTTGATATGCAATAGATGAATCTTTTCTGCAGCCTTTGAGTAGCAACTTGGAGGGAGGAACCCCTATAGAGTTCCAAGGAGGCCGATCCCCTAAAGAGATCAACCCCAAGTTTAGAATCTGCAAGGGTTCTAACACCTGGTATCAGAGCAGCGTTCTTGGCGTCTCGCTGCCCTTCCATAGCCATCCATCAACTCTCCACAACCATCCAAAGCAATTCCCACAATTGCTTAAAAGATCGTCGTCAAATTCTGCCATCATCTCTACCATCGGATCATCCTTTGATCTCCCCGTGAATTGTAACAGGTTCTGGTTTCCTACCTTACTACAGCTGCAATTTATTTATCCCTATCCGAAAATCTAAAAAAAAAAAAAATCATTCCTATATTGCTGCAAATTTTCATCGTAAGTTGCTAAAATTTTTCGACGAGAATTCTGCTATCGCAACTTACACCAATTTTATTGTTGTTACTACCGAAATTTTTTTGATGAACATCCTTGCTATTATATAAACTGAGATATTGCTGCCAACTCTCTCCTCAAATCTCTCAAATTTTTTGTGGAGATTTCGTCGAGAAACCACTGTTTCTTCGACGATAATTCTGCTCTTATAAGACAATACAATTCTGCAGCAAACTTTCACTGATTTCTATCAAACCTATACATACCTTTAACCCATTAACAAAAGAGAGATCTTAACATTACATATTTGGAGTCATATACTATGGCATCTGAGGAGGCAATCAATGCTAAATTTGAAGCCTTTGAGGTACGAATGGAGGATAAGATTCAGACTCTCCTTACCGAATTCAGTTTGGGCCGACCACCAAGCCCGAAGAAATCACATCAAGGAGAGAGCTCTAACCAATCACATCATGCCCAAAGAGATGACTTCCAAGAGAGGGGAGGTTCTATGACCGACCCCAACTATTCGCGCATGAGAGTGGACTTCCCTAGATGGGAAGAAGGAGACCCAATTGGTTGGATCTCGCGCACGGAGCGATATTTTCGGTACCATAAAACTACGGATGCATCCATGGTGGAAATTGCAGCTATACATCTTGAAGGGGATGCCATACAATGATTTGACTGGTTTGAACACACTTATGGAGCCATTTCATGGCGACAATTCAAAGAAGGACTACTGATCCGCTTCGGACCAACTTATTACGAGAACATTGACGGACAACTAGCAAAGATCCGACAAACCTCCACCATTCAGGAGTACCAAACCAGGTTTGAAAGATTATCTAATCAAACTCGTGATTGGTCTGAAAAACAACTATTGGGGACCTTTATTGAGGGCTTAAAGCCGGAGATCCGGGGAGAAGTTAAGGCGCGACAACCATACACGCTTATGGCAGCCATCTCTTTCGTAAGACTTCAAGAAGAGCGATTGAACCATGAAGCCCGGAGGACTAGGATCACTCCACGACCTACAATACTAAAGCCCTTAGCCCCCCCTACTATCAATCGAGTCCCTGCACCGAAAAGGTTAACAAGAGAAGAACTTCGGGAGCGATCTGCGAAGGGGTTGTGTTGGCATTGCGACGAGCCGTGGAGCCGCGAGCATCGCTGTAAAAAAGGTAGACTTCTTATGATTGAACTAGTAGAAGAAGAGGTCATTGAACATCTAGAAGGGAGCCTTGAACATAAAGAAGAAGATATGGAAGAAGAGCCACAGCCGACCGACATTACGGTACATGCACTAGCCGGCTACTCACTGTTCTCATCGACACGGATAGCACTAATAACTTCCTGAATAGTAAGGTTGCTGCTCGGATGGCACTACATATTGAAGGTTGCAGCAAGTTCGATGTAAAGGTTGCCGACGGCAGAATCCTAAAGTGCGACCAAAGATGCCCACAGGTGAAACTATTACTGCAAGACCAAGAAATTATCACCGATTTCTTCCTCCTACCAATCGATGACTATGAGGTAGTGCTTGGTATAGAATGGCTGACTACACTAGGTGATGTCTCTTGGAACTTTTCTAAATTAATTATGAAATTCTACTGTAAGGGCAAATAGATCATCCTACGCAGGAAGCGCGGAAACAACGTTACCACTGTTTCGACCCAACGAATGGAGAAAGTTTTACATAAGGTAAATGGTGCCTTTTTGATGCACCTCCAGCAGCAACCAAAGGGGAAGAAAATAGAATTTGAAGATCAAAATCTTGCCCAATTGCTTACTGAATTTGTCGACATATTTGCTGAACCGTGCGGTCTTCCTCCTTCTCGGCAACATGACCATCAAATTCCAATCCTTCCGGGCAAGCCACCAGCGAACACTCGACCATACCGATATCCTCACCTCCAGAAAGATGAAATTGAAAAGATCGTAAAGGAGATGCTTGAAACAGGGGTGATTCGACCAAGTTGCAGCCCCTATTCCTCACCGGTGCTACTTGTACGCAAGAAGGACGAAACTTGGCGGATGTGCATCGACTACCGAGCTTTAAATGACATCACCGTCAAAGACAAATATCCAATACCAGTGGTGGATGAACTTCTTGATGAATTGAAAAGAGCTCGAGTCTTCACAAAGTTGGACCTCCGATCCGGTTACCACCAAATTCGGGTATGTGACGAGACATTCCAAAAACTGCATTTCGCACACATGATGGCCATTATGAATTCTTGGTAATGCCTTTTGGACTCACTAATGCTCCTTCAACCTTTCAAAGTCTCATGAATGATATATTTCAGAGCTTTCTTCGTAAATTTGTGCTGGTATTTTTCGATGATATTCTCGTTTACAGCCCTTCTCTTGAGACTCACTTTCAGCATTTACGGATTGTTTTGACGATCCTTCGGGAGAATACTCTTTTTGTTAAGCAACCAAAGTGCAGCTTTCTCTAGCAAAAAGTAAAGTACCTTGGGCATATAATATCAGAAGAAGGAGTGGCGGTAGACTCAACAAAAATTGAGGCAATGCAAGGCTGGCCGAAACCTACAAACGTGAAATTACTAGGGGGTTCCTTGGACTAACGGGCTACTACCGAAAATTTGTTAAGGACTATGGGAAGATCAGTGCACCACTCACTTCTTTACTGAAAAAAGATGCTTTCCAATAGTCGGACAAAGCCTCTGCTGCCTTCGACAAACTTAAAGCAGCCATGACAACGACGTCGGTGCTTGCGCTACCAGATTTCAATAGACCCTTCATCATTGAGGCCGACGCATCTGGAGTCAGAATTGGAGCCGTTCTCATGCAAAATGGTCGACCACTCGCATATACTAGTAAGACATTATCTCCCTCCCATCAAAATATGTCAGTATATGATAAGGAGATGCTTGCCATTATACACGCAGTAACGAGGTGGAGACCCTACCTGATCGGCCGACAATTTCAAATTAAAACAGACCATAAAAGCCTCAAGTACTTTTTGGAGCAAAAGATATCATCTCCTGAGCAGCAAAAATGGGTAACCAAACTTCTTGGATTTGATTATGAAATTATTTACAAAAAGGGGAAAAAAAACGTTGTTGCAGATGCACTCTCACGGCTACCTGAACAAACTAAGGTTTCAGCCATCTCCCTTCCTACCACCGGTCTCCTCGAGGATATTAGGGAAGAATGGAAGAAGGATCCAGAGATCAGCAAGATCATAAAAAAATTGGAAGAGGATCCAAGTGCAATAGCCCACTACACCTGGGATTCGAGGGATTTACGCTACAAAAGTCGCATTGTGCTTATACCTGACTCCCCTTGCATCGCAATCATCTTGCATGAAATGCACTCTATACCATCAGCAGGGCACTCTGGATTCCTAAAAACCTACAAAAGAGTGAAGCAAAATTTTTATTGGAGAGGGATGAAAAAAATTATTGCTGAATATGTGGCACAATGTGATATATGTCAACAGCACAAGGGTAAAACTGTGGCAAATCCAGGGAAGCTACAACCACTACCCATACCAGACTCAGTGTGGACTGACATCTCCATGGACTTTATTGAAGGGCTGCCATCTTCCAAAGGTAAAAGCACGATTCTCGTGGTAGTTGATTGCCTTACGAAATATGCTCATTTTTGTGCTGTGAGAAATCCCTACACTGCTACTAGTATTGCCCAGATTTTCATAGAAAATATTGTTAAACTGCATGGGATGCCAAGGTCCATCGTAAGTGATCATGACAGGATCTTCACTAGTAAATTTTGGACCGAGTTATTTCAGTTACAAGGCACCAAACTCAAGATGAGCATAGCGTATCATCCACAAACTGACGGCCAAACAGAGGTGGTAAATAGGTGCTTAGAGACGTATCTCCGGTGTTTCGCTAGCGACCGACCAAAAGAGTGGGCGAAATGGCTTCCCTAGGCCGAATGGTGGTATAATACTACATATCATTCATCTACAAAATTTGCCCCTTATGAAGCATTGTATGGTCGACCAGCACCTGTGATTCCAAAGTATGTAATTGGCTCGGCCAAGGTAAATCAGGTTGACCAAGAATTGATTGATAGGGATAAACTCTTACAATTGTTAAAAGATAATCTCTCTACCACTCAAGCCAGAATGAAGCAGCAAGCCGACACACGACGAAATGAAAGAGAATTTTCAGTGGGAGATTGGGTTTATCTTCGCCTACAACCATACAAGCAACTCTCTATCAACACTCGAGCCTCCATGAAGCTATCCCCACGTTTTTATGGGCCCTATAAGATTACAGAGCGTATTGGAGCCGTGGCATACAGACTTAAATTACTTGGGGATGCCAAAATTCACCCTGTCTTCCACGTATCATGCCTAAAGCCCAAGTTGGGAGAACACGAGTCACCCCAGATCCAACTGCCCAACACAACTAAGGATGGAGTTATTCAAGCCCAACCACAGGCTATCCTCGATCGCAGGATCGTGATACGTCGCTAACATCCCTCTACTGAAGTACTAGTGCCTTGGAATAATCTACCACTTGAAGACGCCACATGGGAACCATATGAGGAGCTGAAGACCCGGTTCCCTGAGTTCATGGAATCTCAGCCTTGAGGACAAGGTTGATTTGAAGAGGGCGGGTCTGTTAGGACTCTAGCTAGGAGAGTCCTAATTGAGAGGGACATTCTGTTAGGGCTCTAGCTAGGAGAGTCCTAATTGAGAGGGACACTCTGTTAGGACTCTAACTAGGAGAGTCCTAATAGAGAGGGACATTTTGTTATGAGGTTTTTTTTTAGAGAAGAATTAGGAGTTGTAAGGGAATAGGAGTATTGAGTAGAAGTCATATTAGGAGTTGGTTAGAAGTAAGAGTCTTAAGTAGGTGTCCTATTCGGAGTTAGGGTTTAGAAGCCCTATAAATAACCATGTATTCCTTCTCTTTTGATATGCAATAGATGAATCTTTTCTGCAACCTTTGAGCAGCAACTTGGAGGGAGGAACCCCTATAGAGTTTCAAGGAGGCCGATCCCCTAAAGAGATCAACCCCAAGTTTAGAATATGCAAGGGTTCTAACAATTTTCTACTTAATGCGTCAGCAACTACATTTTGAACAATAGATTTATGCTTGATTGTAAAGTTATAAAATTGTAAAAACTCTACCAAGTTGCATGTCTCTTGTTTAGCTTATGCTGATGATTAATGAACTTTAATATCTCATGATCAGAATATACGACAAATGGCTTGGCAAGAAGATATTGACTCCAATGAGACAAAGCTCGATAAATCGTATAAAACTCCTTATTATAAGTAGAATATTTCTTTCTCATATCGTTCAGCTTTTCACTAAAAAATATAATGGGTTTTCCGTCTTAACTCAAAACAACACCAATTCTCACATTAGAAGCATCACATTCAACCTCAAACACATTGTCAAAATTTGGAAGAACTAAGATAGGAGCTTCGGTCACCTTTCTTTTTAAAAGCTTAAAAGCATCATTAGCCTCACTAGTCTATTTGAATTTATCATATTTCAGACATTCGGTGATTAAAGCGATAATAGAGCTGAAACCCTTGATGAATCTTCTATAAAAGGAAGTTAAGCCATGGAAACTCCTCACATTATGCAATGAAACAGGTGTTGGCCAATTGAGAATAGCTTCTACCTTACTTTGATCTATCATGATTCCATTTTTTAAAACAACATACCCCAAAAATACAACACTAGAAGCAAAGAAATCATACTTCGTTAGATTTGCATAAAGCTTTTGTTGTCTCAAAATAAAAAGGATTTCTTTCAGATGATTCATATGCTCCTCTTTGCTTTTACTGTACACCAATATATCGTCAAAGTAAACTACAACAAATATTCTAATGCATGACTTAAGTATATGATTCATAAATCTTATAAAAGTGCTAGGAGTATTAGATAGCCCAAATGGCATAACCAACCATTCATATAAGTCTTCTCTAGTTTTAAATGCTATTTTTCACTTATCTCCGGGCCTCATTCTTATTTGGTGATAGCCACTCCTCAAATAAATTTTAGAGAAAATTGAAGCACCACATAATTGATCAAGTAAATCATCTAACCTTGGAATAGAAAAATGATAGTCCATTGTGATTTTTTTGATGGTGCGGCTATCCCTATACATTCTCCAAGTTCCATCCTTCTTAGACACCAATAAGGCTGGAACCACACAAGGACTCATGCTCTCTTGAATTAACCCCATTTTCACTAATTCATCAATTTGTCTTTGAAGTTCTTCATGCTCCCTGGGACTCATTCTGTATGCTGCCTTATTAGGTAGAATAGCCCCCGAAATAAGATTAATATGATGCTAGATGTCTCTCAAAGGTGGAAGACCATGTGTAATCTCTTCCGGTATAACATCTTGAAATTCATCTAGTATTGGTTTTATGATTGCCGGTGTCTCCTTATGTTGTTCGTTCTCCTTGACTATCATTAGGGCCAAACATGACCACTCTTGTCTAATTCACCTTTGCATTCACCATAAGACATAAAAGCACTAACTTCCTTCTTTGGTGCACTGATTTTGGAAGGTTGTAATGGAGCTAAGATAATTTTCTTTTCATTCACCTTAAAAGAATAAGTATGTTTGTAACTGTCATACAATACCCTTCTATCATAATGCTAAGGTCTTCCCAACAACAAATGACAAGTATCCATAGGAGCAATATCACACCATACTTCGTCTTTATAATATTTACCAATAGAAAATAAACTAAACATTTTTTAGTTACCTTGATGCCATTTCCTTTTTGCAACCAACATAATTGGTATCGATGTGGATGAGGGATTGTGCCCAACTTTAGCTTCTGCACCATCTCCAAAAATACCACATTCTCAAAACTACTGTAATTTTCTCACCCAACTTTCATCATCGGCAACATAAGAGACTTGTAAGCTATGTTGCAATACAATAGACAAACAATAATCTGCATATGTAACCTCTTCCTCATCTTCATCATATTTTGGTTCGTCGTCGACTTTATCTTCTCCTCCATCACTATGATCTTCAACCAAAGTTACAATCCTCCTATTTGGACAATATGAAGCAATATGCCCAAAATCATGATATTTGAAGCATTTTCGGCCACTTGGGTAGAAGAATTAGGTCTTTTTTTGCTATCAGTAGATTCTTCACCCTTTTCTTGCACATTCAATATTACCTTGCTTTGGACAGTAGGCTTGGAACTTCCTCCTTTTGTATAGCCGTCTTTTGAACTATACCGAGAACTCTTTTCAAACTTCTGTTGTTTTTCAACTTTTAATGCCAACTTATATCATTTAAAGACCAATATGGATGCAGTTGAACCACTTTAGCAATCTCATATTTCAGACCTCCTAAGTATCTTGCAATGGATTGCTCTTCTAGTTCCACAAGCTCCCATTTTAACATCAGATTATCAAATTTTGTAGTATACTCCTCTACACTAAGATCCTTTTGCTTGAAATCATGAATTTTGAGAAAGATTTCTTATCTATAATTGTGAGGTAAATATTTTCTCTTTAACTCTCTTTTTATTTTTTCCCATGTCATGATTTTACTCTTCCTCTCACGTTCTCTTTGTTTCTTCATATTTTCCCACCAAAAAGATGCATTCCGTCTAAGTTTGAGTACCATAAGTTTTACTCTCTTTTGTTTTAGTGGTTCATGAAAATCAAAAATTATTTCTACTGTATTAAGCCAATTGATAAAGTCATCAACATTGATTTTACTTTCAAATTATGGAATATCCAATCTTGGGTTGTATTTATTCTACCACTCATCTTGAACTCCATACCTTGCACGAAATCTTCTCGACTCCCTTGGATGAGGAGGTGTATAATCATAAAAAATAAATTCATTGACTTCATTTTCATGCTGGTCATTTCTACTTTGAAGTTCTTCAATTATTTTATTTTTTTCTTATAGACTATGCAGCAATCTTCGTAGCTGCAGCCTTAATGACTTAGCATCATCTTCATGGTCGCTACCTTCACCAACTATATCTTTTTCACTCCGCCTTGCTATGATCTCTAGCCTTTAGCTATGATACCATACTAATACTTGGGAGGGTAAAATGCAGAATGTATTTCAAAAGGAAACCGATGCAACAGTTTCTCAGATAGAAAATGTCACAGTCGATAAAGAACGAACTCTTAAAGAAAAGTTACAGTACAATTGTATTTGCTTGAATGAGTGTTTTGAATAGAAAAGGCACGAACTCATGATAAAACATAAAGAAGGTTGAAAAATAGTTCACCACCAAGTTAAAATCACAAAGGGATATAGAAATTCACCACCCCAAGGATTATAAATGAGGATACAAAATAGAAATAAAAAAACTCACCACTCAAGGACGCATCCAAGAGATACAGAGTTTAAGGGAGTTCTCCAAGAGAGCTTCTGCCAAGATATTATCAATTTCTAAAGTACTTTTAGGCTCTAAACACCATAATAAATACTAGTACATGAAATAACCCTTCATGCATAGGAAATTTCGAAATTAAGTGTTTTACAGCTGTTATCAACTCCTTTAATGCATTCCTTAGTCAAGAAGAAAAGTACCTTGAAATAGCTTTAACTTTATGTAGGGAATATGCTGTTGAGCTGTCATGTTTGAGTGGGCTGAGTTGAAGACTAAGAGGTAACATTGTTGGCTGAAAAAAAAACCATAACATAAAAAAGGTTCATATTAGCAGATTATAGCAAATTAGACACTCCAGTGTCAAACAGTTGTTGCCCGCGATCTGTGTGCCTGCAGCCACCTACAACAGCAGCCACAGCCAGGCAGCACAACGCCAATGCATACGCAAGTGCTGTGCCTGTAGTAGTCGGCCGGCATCCTGCTTGCAGTAGGCTTGCGGCCGACGAGGCTGGCAACCCGCAGGCAGAGGTGTTTGCGGCTGCTGCGCCCGCGGGGTAGTGGCGCTTACGGGGCAGTGGCACCTATGATCGCTTCTCCCGCAGGGTGAGGCGTCGTAGGGCAGCGACGCTTGTGGTCGCTGCGCCCACGGGCAGAACCACACACGGAGGCGACGGCACTCGTAGGGGCAACATGCCCCCCTCTACCGCACAGCCTACCGTCGATAGGGTGGTGGCGGCAACTGCAATAGTGGAAAGGGAGAAAGGGGCTTAAGGTTTTCTGGGCAAAAGATAGTTTTGCCCTTCGGAATTTGAGAAATTCTAGTTCTCTCTTTTTATCCAAATTATGAAAATACCGTGTAGAATTCAAAAAATTCCCTACATGTCCCTGATTTAAAAAAAATTAATTAATTAAAAGGTTTGATTGATTATTATTTTTATTATTATCTAGTAGTCCTACATGATGATGATTTATTCATGTGATGTATGATGTGTGGACAGATGATCATAGACTGTATGATGTGTATACTTGTGATTATTATTATTGGAGCCTACGAGCCTCCATTATATTTCTTGTTTATTGTTGAGTCTGCGTGCTCATGATTAAGTTGTAATCATACGAGATGTAGTAGGAGCTTGGAAGCGATAATGAGACCCATGAGACGGATGATCGCGATGCATGGAAATGCGTCGAGATGTCGACGGAACCGACCAGAATGAGATGGATGATCACAAGGCAGAGAGATACATCATTGCACACATAGATCTTGATATGAGTGATTAGGCCTACGAGCTCGGGCCTGATCACATTAGGCTGTGGTCCATGATCATCTGGTGTGATTGCTTATATACCTACTATATATGTATATATATTTGCATGTGATATAGATATATATTAAATATGTATATGTGTGAAATGTCATATTAGGAGACCACTGTTAGGATCGAGGTCGGCACTAAGAGGGGGGGTGAATTAGTGCAGCGGTAAAAACTACGTAGGGGGGGTGAATTAAAAAACCTTCATACGATAAAAGTCATTTACATTAAAAATCGATTTCAAAAAGTTAATAACTTGGAAGCGTAGTGACTATCTAAGTAGTTTGCAGTATGTAAATGGCAAGAATAAAATGCAAACCAGAGAACACGATAGTTTATAGTGGTTCGATCGTCGTGACCTACATCCACTCCTCTAATTCCTCTTCCGTCGAGGCTACCGGCATCCACTAACGGTCTTCCTTCAATAGGTGAAGACTAACCATCTTTTACACCCCTCTTCTCCTTTTTATGGGTTTAGGAGATAACCCTTACAAGCACACACACTCCTCTCTAAACAGAAATCTAAGTTTAAGCTAGAGGAGGGAATTCACTTATGAATGCAACAGCGTTTTCTCTCTTTTGATCTCTCTGTGCTTGTGTGCTTTAACCAGGGATGAGAGGGGTATTTATAGGCTTCAAGTTGATTCAAACTTCGAGCCTAAAACTTTCCCATCCTGGGTTTCCCGGGCACGGGCGGTACCACCGCTTGCGTTGGGCGGTACCACTGCCTAGTGTCAGTCTTACACTAACACTGCCCTAGGTGGTACCACCACCCAGTCTGGTAGTACCACCGCTTGGGGGGCAGTGCTGGGTGGTAGCATCGCCCATACTAGCAGTACCACCGCTTGGCACCCTGCTAGGGGCGGTATAACTACCCAGAGTAGCGGTACCACCGCCTAACACAATCTCGAAGATTATGCCACGACGATGAGACTTCTTGGGGCACTATTTGGGCCTATTATTGGGCCCAACATAGTTCTTACATGGGCCTAGCTGGCCCCTAATTAGGTTGGCCCAAAACCAAGCATAATTATGTGCTAACTACGATTCCTAAGACATTTACTAAGCTAAACAAGTTCCTATGTCTATTCTTCCGGCGAGCTTCCGGCGAACTTCTGACGATCTCTCGACAATATTCCGACGGACTCCCGACAAGCTCCTGGACTTCATGACGATCTTCTTGGCGAGTTTCAACGAGCTTCTCTGGCAAGCTCCCAGACTTCTCGGTTGGTTCCGCCATAACCTCCGACGAACGTTTGGACTTCCGACGAACTCTCGAACTCCCAACGTGATCTCGATCTTGACTCTGGGACTTCATTTTGCTATATGCCTTGCTATCGTAGTTAATCCTACACATGTAAAAATATACTTCGATCTAGACAATTAATACTAAGCATTAATTAAGTTGTCCGGCATGTCATTGGTCCCTCGACGCTTTGTCCGATTCTTCGACACATTGTCCTCTCTTATGGCCTATTGCCCAATTGGCCAGTTGACTCCACAACTCCGATATCCTTAGCGCAATATCTGCTCTTCTTGGCCCGGTGTCCGAATCCATGGTCAGAAGCTTTCTGTCGATACGTCGACCATTCCACCAGCCCGACGTCTAATATTCTGACATGTTATCCTCCGGTACAATATGATTTTTTCTACTTTAATTGTCTCATCCTGATCGAAGAATCCTGCATCACTTAAAATGTAAATTAAAATATAAACACATATCAATTAGTTTCATCATCAAAATATGAGATTCAACAATCTCTCCCTTTTTTATGATGATAACCAATTGATGACGAAGTTAAACTTAACTTCCAGAGTTTAAACAAACTCTCCCTATCAATATGCTATATTGATAGAAACTCTTAAATTCAAAAATCCAAGCAACATGTCATGATTAAATCATGCATGATATCAACATACTTCTCCCCCTTTGTCATCAACAAAAAGGAGAAGTTCAATTCTCATATGTTTAGTCATAACAATTTCAAATCATTACATGAAAAACATAATATCAAGTTTTATCATTATGCAATTTTGTTATCATCATAGATATGCAAAGTAGTAAGATAGCAAGTTTTGCATCATGCTAGCTAGCAAATTAGAGATATTCAAGAAAGCAACTCTTGCTTCTTGAAATATGCAAGTTGCAAGCTAGCAATTTTTTGCTTCTTTTGTAATGTTTGAGCTAGTAATTTTGCTTCCATTGCAAAGTGCAAGTTAGCATGTTTAGCATCTTGAGATAGGCAAGATGGCATTTTTGGTATGCAAATTTATAGTATGCAAGCTATCAACTTTTACACACAAAAAAGTTAGCAAAATTTTATATCTTTTGAGATGTGCAAGATGAACAATTTTGCCTCTTTTTTAAATGTGTAACTTGGCAAATATTGCTTCTCTTGAGATTTGCAAGATAGCACTTCTATCTTCCTTTTTTAGATTAGCAAGCTAGCAAGTTTGCCTCTTTTAGTGATGTGCAAGCTAGGAATTCTTTCTCCCCATTTGTCAAAAAGAAGGGAATAACAAAAACAATAGTACAATTCATCACTTTTCAAATTACGACAAAAATAAAGTATCATTCTTATTGCAATATGTCATAGTTGAGATAAACATTGAATTTGGATTGAGTTCAAGTTAATGCAATTCTAATCATGATTCACATCATATACAATACATTATGAACATCGTTATCACAAGTATTGTATGCATTATTTCAAATTCATGAATATTTCATTCATTCATATCATCACATAAAGAATATCAAGAAAAATTAGTTGGGTGATGAGATAAATATTTCATGAATACAAGGATTTATACATCAAATTCATATCATGAGAGATAAAATATCAAAGATCGTGTAAATAATAAAGGACATGATTCATTTTGATAAATAATTTCTTTAAAAAAATGCAACAAGTCATGGTGAACAATCTTGATTTACATAAAGTTCTAGTGTACACACACGAGCAACTATGAGACTAGCTGCATCCATCATATGGACGGGTGTACAACACATAAGTCTGTCCGGTTATCTCGATACCACTCACGAGTAAACTATGACCGAGATTATTTGAATCTGCGGTTAAAGGGGGATCAATCTCATTATCATGACCTCATCAAGATCCGATTCCAATTACATAGATCAAGGATATATATGCATACATATATATACATATATATGTATATATACATATATATACATATATATGTATATATACATATATATACATATATATGTATATATATGTATATATACATATATATGTATATATATGTATGTATATATATATATATATGTATATATACATGCATATATATACATATATATGTATATATATATATATACATGTAAATATATATATATATATATATATATATATATATATATGTATATATATATATATATGTATATATATTTATATTTATATACATGTAAATATATATATATATATATGTATATATATATATATACATGTAAATATATATATATATATACGTATATATATATATACATGTAAATATATATATATATATGTATATATATATATATACATATATGTATATATATACATATATATATATACATATATATATATATGTATATATATACATATATATATACATATATGTATATATATATATATACATATATATACATATATGTATATATATATATATACATATATATATATATATATACATACATATATATATATATATGTACATATATATACATATTTATACATGTATACATATATATACATATATATACATATATCCATGTTTACACATATATATATATACATATATATATATATATACATATATATATATATGTATATATATATGTATATATATACATATATACATATGTATATACATATATACATATGTATATACATATATACATATATATATACATATATATATATATACACATATATATATATATACATATATATATATATATATATAATGATAAAATACTAAAATTTAATTTAAAAAAAAATTACATGTTAAGTCACACGTGCCATCACTCCCCTATGACTATCACGAATATCACTACCATTGACATTGGACGGTACTATCATTATAACTTTTGACATGATATATAAATCTAAACCGTTATAGTCCTACAATCATAAAATTTAAATTTTAAATAGTATCATCATTATCCTAGGTGATTATCTCGTTGCTATAGACAATGGTACCACTATCGAAAAGGTTGACAAAGCACAAATAGTGCTTGTCGACTGACTCGGATAATATTATTGCTTGGGCATGATGGTATCACCACCCCAAATTGGTTTAGGCCACTTATTTGACCTTCTAATGGACCTAATTTGGTTCAATTTCAAGTCTAATGACTTTCATTATAAGTAAGCTATATTTCAGCTTAATACTGACTTAAATTGGACTAAAATTACCTCGATCGAGATCTTGACTCATCAACCATTCATCTGATATCTATTTTTTTTATACTTCGTCTAAACTTATAGTACATTACCCTATCCTTTGGTATGTCAACTTTGTCATGACATTTGATCTTCTAGTACAATATCTAATCTTTTTAGTATAATATCTAAATCTCTAGTACAAAGTTTATTTTTCCTCAAACTTAAGGTCAAATTTTTGGCACAATAATTTTTAGGTATAACATCCAATTCTCCTATTCAATATTTGCCCCTTAAGTGGTTTAAATATATGATCAAAGTATTTCCTATGCTATTTATTTTAATAATATATTAGCTTATCAAATTCATTAATTGATTTTATCATCAAAATTAAGCATTCAACAATAATAAGTTGATTAGTTAGTTAAGAATACATTGGTTAATATTTCAGTACAGATAGATTTGAAGCTTATGTCCAACCCATCTTTGTGATGATCATTGCTCCGGTGTAAAGGTACAGAGGTATAGGAAGAACATGACTCTAAAAGTAACTAGAGGTGATATTTTTTAGGAGATTTGACTCTATATATATCTCCAAGAGGACTCTTCTATATTAGAGAATCCATCAATGATACGAGCTAGAGATTTGAGTAATTCTTAGATTCTCTTATAAATAAATAAGATATTCACTATTAATACATAAATAATGTAAGAATGTTTGGTTGAAGTCTAAATCTAAGAAACATATTTCAAGACTTATTCTATTTTCCTTAGATAAATACTTAATTCACTAAATAAACTTAATATTTGAAAAGACATCTCATTGATCTCATGGATCATATAATAAAAGTATTGACAATAATCTTTATTTTATTATTTATATTTATTTTCAAAATAATTTATATTTTTATGAGGTGTTGTCAGAATATTTAATAGAAAAAATCATAAATTATAAGTATACACTTACCTTTGTACTATTTTGAATTCAAAATTATAATCTTACTCTCACTTTTTATCATTTTCTTTTTAAAATTATAAATCTAGCCCTTCGTTTTATTGTTTTGCTCGGGAGTAACGTTGCTACTGTGCCATCCCCTGAATGGTTAAAAGAATCTATGGATTTTCTTTTTTTTATAGTTTATCATACAACACAATTATATTACTTTCTAATCCCTCCCCTCCCTCTTTCAAGATACACATCCTGATTACCTGTATTATTTTTATTTATTTAACTAGTGTTAGAGTCTTATCTTAATTCTCTATTATGTGCACACAAGAGAATCTATTTCCCAATTATATTTTAGATGACATTTTCAATAAAGTATTCGCAAAAGACAGAAGGAATACACTTAGGACAAATCATGTGGCTCTTGGCTTAACTTTCTAACTTTCTATTTCGCTTTATAATATTTTACCTTTTCTTTTCCTATCGACGGTAAAAAATTACTATTCTTGTTCTAACAGATAATTCAATCTTTTTTAAAAATAATTATAGTTCAAAATAATTATAAATTAAGAAATTGATCGTCTTATCAATTTTTTTGTACATTAAATTTTTAGAATATACTACTGAAGAAAAACATTTAGAATGTTCCTAGGAAGGTTTTTTTTTTTATAATAGATATAGAGGATATAAGAAAAGATTTAGATTTATGTGAGAAGATGTGAAAAATCTTTTTGGATTAGATCCTTCATTATCGCACATTCTATATACATAAACTTGGGTCATTCCTTAAGGGCAGCTTTGTCCCCGTTGTCTCCTCCACAACCTCCCTCTACTATTTGTTTTAAATAGTATCACGCGGATCTTATGCCAATAATTTAGCTTAAGCACCATTATTTAGCATTTGGATTACTAGCCGGCCTGCGCATCCAAGCATGGCTCTCAATCTCTTGGTATATCTTTTGTTAGGAGCATGATTGGAGACAAGCTCTTATCAGGAAATTATTCTAATCAATAATAAATAATACTATGGTATGGATTATATCTCTTATCAGGCCCACAAGGAGGATACATGTGAGAAAGTAATATCTTTTTCCCATTGCACATGCTACTGAGTACAAGTGGGGGTACCCCAATAATTGAGTCGACATACGTCATCTGACCAGCCACCAGCATGTTCGAGGACTTTAGTGCACACTTGAAATGCCGGGGAATGCCTAATGGAAGTTGCTGAAAGGTATCATAGTTTTTGTAGCATAAAAGATGATGGTGGGATGCAGATAGGTTCCCCTTCTCTTGGCAAAAGGTCAGTCAGCTTCTCATGCACTCGGGCAGGGTTATCAAATCATTCTAGGGCACAACCCTTACTACCAAAGCTAGGTTTTTTTCCTTCCAAGGTCTAGTGGCTCTTAAATCCACCAGGAGGAGCTCTGCTTTACAAATATTCTAGTGACGCTGGTCCTGCAGGAATCTGATCTACCGATATGGATCAGCAGAGCTAGAGAAATAGTGTTCCTGATGATGTGCCAGTACTTGTGTGATCAGAAGTTCTCGGTCTCTACGTGTTCAGCAGCAATTTGTGTGGATCATGCTTTCATTATTTTTGAGTCTGTAATAATGATTCAAAGACTAAAGTGGACCTTCTGCCTGCTGCAAACCGTGTCCCCTCCCATCCTAATTATGATATCTGGCTTATCCATAAGGAAAATACAGCAAAATTTAACACAGGCTTTTGGCTTGCTGAAATGGTCCTATCTATTGCAAGTTGCTCTTTCTTTTCAGGAATCCACTACTCGTGTGGGGCTCTCAGGAGTTTGACATGTCTTCAGATAGCTTCTGTTTGTTTCTCTGCAGCTCCATATGCTTTTTGCTGTGCTTCTTTCACTTCATTTCATTATCATCCTTCTTTTTCAGTTCATGGTTTGCTAAGTCACTGCAAATAGCTAGAGAACATACTTTTTCATATGAGGCTCAGTTGTGTGATCTCTTTGAGAGGCCAAACTCCACGTTTGGGAAAATATCCTCATGGAGAAGCATGTAGAGGCACATGGAGATGAAGTGAAATTACCTTTTATCTTGCAAGGATATATCTTTGATGCCTGTTTGATGTAGTAGCAAAAGTAGCACCAACATCAGTTTGCAGTCTCAACATGACTAAAAGCCTGCAGATAATTCATATGGATGTAGAACTCAAAATAGCTGAAGGGAAATGTATGCAGTTCCAGATAATTCATTTGGATGTAGAACTCAAAATATGTGGGATGTCGAATCCTTAATCTGATATTTTTCTTTCTTCTTTGAAAGTGTTAGCTGTCATAACCAGTAAATATATGATCAGATCACTAGAAGTTATATCATATTCTGTCTTCACTATTTATCATTCATTAAAACCAATATCAGAAGTAACTGAAAAATATTATATGATTTTTTATTTCATCGAGAAGTTATATGTTTAACATTTAAATGGATGAATTTATATATAAAAGCATTTCCTAAGGGCATATTATAAATTCAAGCGGTTTGTAATCTACTCATTGACGGATGCTTTTGAAATAAACCACTTTCCATATCACACTACACAAAGAACCTACTTTTCACTAGAGTTAATGGTGCCAAAAAATAAATCTGAAATAGTGTATCACATCAAGCAAATTGATGCTGGCTCAGTGCATATTTCATGGTCCAGGCGAACGGTGGATGCATCAGTCCCAGTCACCACAAGTGCTGATGCAAAGTCAATGTTGCTTGCATCAAGTCAGTATATAATCCCAATCCTTGTAATCAATTAATAACGATGACTGGCCATTACATTACACAAAACGTGGATGAGACATCCATTGTAATCTAATTCAGCAAAATGAATTTGCCATATAGGTAACAATTAAAATTATTCATATAAAAATGCATATTTTACAAATTCTTCATCTTAATTTTGTCAAGTTTCATGAAAAATAATGGCGATTTAAATTTCATATGAACTTCTAAGAGTATATAATTGTAATATATATTCTATGGTGCCACCATTATTTTAGGTACACATCTTTTGTGATTTATTAATATTATTTTGATTAAGTCGCTCATAAAAAATATGATCTATTTTAGAAAAATATCCTTGAAAAGATTAAGAGCAATATATTTACCCATACCAATTTTGATATAGCATATGCATACCTCTAAATATTAGGATCCTCTACATATGCCCCTCGTAATAACGAAAAAAATTATGTTAATCATGGTTAACTGTGTATACATATTCAATGTACCAAAAAAAATCTTCATTATTTAATTGTTATGAAAAAGATAATTTTTTAAAAGATATTTACAAATCAGAAACAAAATATATACGAGGCATATATTTGTGTATTTATATAATTTAAACTTAACATTATAAGGATGTTTTGAAAAACACTGTATTCGTAAAGATAAACAGGCACTCTTAGTAAAAGAAATAATTAATTATTTTTAATAAAAAGATTATACTGATTAAACTATAAGGTTAACACATAGGAGATGGTATGTACGAGGACCACTGAATAAAACAATTGTACTTGTTGGGCTGAATAGGGCTGATGGCCCATATTCAGCCCATGTGGGCTTTATCAGCCCACAGCTCACACCTCCTCTTAACCTAACCCTAATTAAGATTAGGGGGGTGTGGTGGCTGCGTTTTAGAGGCAGATTAAAGCTATAAAAAGGCAGCAACGAGACAGATCTTTGTAGCGACGAGATTCCAAAGAGAAGAAGGAGAACAAGGCAGAAGAGGAAGAGAAAGAAAGGGAAAAAGACAAGGACAACGCAGAGAGACTGTTCACAATCATCTAGCAGTGTTCTCATCTCAGGTTAGATCAAATCTACAGTAGGCTCTTGCTGTGATTACTTGGGAGGTTTTAGATATTGTGGGCAGTAACGTGATCCTTGTATCCCAGTTATTCTCTTGTGGTTGTTGCTTGGGTTTTGGGCAAGAGATTGAGATTTGTATATTCATTATTCTCATAGTGGATTATCTCTAGTTTGCCCCGTGGTTTTTACCCTTCACATTGAAGGGGTTTTCCACGTATATCTTGGTGTTCTGTTTGATTGTGTTTCCATTTTATTCCGCTGCGTATTTTGGTCTTCTAGTATTTGTTCCTATACAAAGGTTATTCCTGTTTATATCCCTATCAACTGGTATCAGAGCGGGGTTTTGGTGATTTAATTTTTGCATTTGAACATGGAGGCCAGTAATATTTCTCGAATGATTAGTTTGAATGGAAATAATTGGATGATATGGAAACCAAGAATGGAAGATCTCTTGTATTGCAAAGATTTGTATGGACCTTTGCAAGGGGATAGTGCAAAACCTACAACTATGATAGATGATGAGTGGAAGAGGTTAGATCGAAAAACAATTTGATTTATTAGACAGTGGCTTGATGATAGTGTATTTCACCATGTTTCTACAGAAATTTCTGCATATTCTCTTTGGAAAAAATTGGAAAGTCTCTATGAAAGAAAAACAGCTGGCAACAAAGCTTTTTTGATCAGAAAACTTGTGAACCTAAAATATAGAGAGGGTGCTTCTATTGCTGAGCATTTGAATGAAATGCAGAGTATTACTAACCAGTTATCCTCTATGAGAATGTCTCTTGATGATGAGTTGCAGGCATTGTTACTTCTCAGTTCATTACCAGAAAGTTGGGAGACACTGGTGGTTTCCCTTAGTAATTCTGCGCCAGATGGTATTGTCACTATGAGTCAAGTAACAAGCAGTTTGTTGAATGAGGAGTTGAGAAAAAAGAGTTCGGCAACATCTCAGAATGATTCACAAGCACTTATCTCAGAGAACAGAGGAAGGTCAAAGTCTAGAAGCAGTTCACGTATGGGTAGGAGCAAGTCAAGATCAAGAAAAGATATTGTTTGCTATAACTGTGGTGAGAAAGGACATTACAAGAACCAATGTAAGCAACCTAAGAAGAACAAGAAAAAGGGAAAAGAAGTGGAGTCTACAGAGTCAAAGGATAATACTACAGCTACAGTGCAGGGTGGTGATTATTTGATTTTGTCTCCTTCTGATGATATTTTTTCTTGTGTGTGTTAGGATCTTGAGTGGGTGATTGACACAGGTGCTTCTTATCATGCTACACCACGGAGGGAGTTTTTTGCTACATACAGGTCTGGAAACTTTGGTGTTGTCAAGATGGGCAACTATGGCACAGCAGACATCATTGGCATGGGTGATATCCATTTAAAGACCAACCTTGGCTGTAAGTTGGTACTTAAGGATGTGAGGCATGTGGTTGACTTGAGGCTAAATTTAATTTCAGTTGGAAGACTAGATGATGAAGAGTATGAAAGCAGATTTCACAAAGGGCAATGGAAGCTCAGTAAGGGTTCTCTTGTTATAGCTAATGGAAAGAAATGTCATACTTTGTACAGGTTGCAGGCTAAAGCTTATGGTGAGCAGTTAAATGCTACAGAGAAAGACTTCAGTATGGAGTTGTGGCATAGGCGATTGGGACACATGAGCGAGAAGGGGCTGCAAGCTCTTTCCAAGAGAGAGGTATTACCATATCTCAGAGGTATACATCTGAACCCTTGTATTGATTGTTTGGCTGGTAAACAACATAGAGTTTCATTTGCTAGTGCTGCTTTGTCTAGAAAAATGCATGCCTTAGACCGTGTTTATACAGATGTATGTGGTCCTTTGAGGACAAAAACTCCTGGTGGATCTGTTGATGTTCTTGGTATAAGTGGTGCACTTTATTTTGTCACTTTTATAGATGATTTTTCCAAGAAAGTTTGGGCTTATGCTTTGAAGACCAAAGATCAGGTTATTAATGTCTTCAAAGAGTTTCATGCCAGGGTTGAAAGGGAGACAGAAAGGAAATTGAAATGCATAAGATCAGATAATGGTGGTGAGTATATGGGATTGTTTAATGACTATTGCAGGTCGCATGGGATCCAACATGAGATGACAGTTCCTGGTACACCTCAGCATAATGCAATTGCAGAGAGGATGAACCGCACCATCATGGAAAAGATCAGATGTATGCTTTCACATGCCAAGCTACCCAAAAGGTTTTGGGATGAGGCTTTGAGGACTGCAGTTGATGTGATCAACTTATCACCATGTACAGCCCTAGATGGTGATGTTGCAGAGCATGTATGGTCAGGGAAAGATGTTTCCTACTGGCATTTGAGAGTGTTTGGTTGTCGTGCATTTGCACATGTTCCAGATAATGAGAGGTCCAAGCTAGATGGTAAGTCTAAAGAATGTATTTTTCTTGGTTACTCACATGATCAGTTTGGTTACAGGCTTTGGGATCCAGAAAAGCAGAAGGTGTTCAGGAGTAGAGATGTGGTCTTCTTTGAGGATCAAACCTTTGAGGATTTGAAGAAGAAGGCACCAGCCAAGACTTCTGTAGAAGGATTAGCAGATTGTGACCCAGTTATTCCTCCAGTATATCAGGGTGATGGGGGAGATGTGCAGGAAAATAGTGTAGAGCCTGATATTGATTTACCTGTAGGACATGTTGAGCAAGAAGAAGTAGGAGAGCAAGTTCCCGCAGAACCTCAATTGAGAAGATCTTCTAGACAACGTCAACCTTCCAGAAGATACTCTACAGATGAGTATGTGATGCTTACTGATGCAGGTGAACCAGAGAGTTACCAGGAAGCAGTTGAGAGTGAGTAGAAAGAGAAGTGGTTAGTTGCTATGCAGGAAGAGATGGATGCTCTTCAGAAGAACCACACTTATGATTTGGTGCTGCTACCAAATGGAATGAAGGCCTTGAAGAACAAGTGGGTTTTTAGGTTGAAGACTCAAGAATATTGTTCTCAACCAAAGTACAAAGCTAGATTGGTTGTGAAAGGCTTTGGTCAAAAGAAAGGTATTGACTTTGAAGAGATATTTTCTCCTGTTGTTAAAATGTCTTCTATTCGTGTTGCTCTTGGTATTGCTGCTAGCCAGGACTTGGAGGTTGAGCAGTTAGATGTGAAGACAGCTTTCCTTCATGGTGATTTGGAGGAGGAAATTTATATGGAGCAACCAGAAGGCTTCAAAGTCAAAGGTAAAGATAATTTTGTCTGCAAGTTGAAGAAGAACTTGTATGGGCTAAAGCAAGCTCCAAGACAGTGGTACAGAAAGTTTGATTCATTTATGACAGAAAATGGATACAAAAGAACGGCTTCAGATCATCATTGTGTGTACATCAAATGGTTTGGTGAGAATTTTATTATTCTCTTACTTTATGTTGATGACATACTTATTCTTGGAAAAGATATATCTAAAATTGACAGGTTGAAGAAGGAACTGAGTGAGTCTTTTGCAATGAAGGACATGGGGCCAGCAAAGCAAATACTAGGCATGCAGATTTCTCGTGACAGGAAAAACAAGAAGATTTGGTTGTCACAGGAGAAATACATCGAGAAGGTATTGGAAAGATTTAGTATGAGCAATGCTAAGCCAGTTGGTTCTCCTCTTGTAGGTCACTTCAAGTTGTGCTCAGAACAGAGTCCGTCAAGTGATGAGGAGAAGGAGAAAATGCAAAAGGTTCCTTATGCTTCAGCAGTTGGAAGTTTAATGTATGCAATGGTACGTACGAGGCCGGACATCGCATATGCAGTGGGTGTTACTAGCAGATTTCTTGCAAATCCAGGCAAAGAGCACTGGGCAGCAGTGAAGTGGATTTTTAGATATCTCAGAGGGAGCTCTAAGGTTTGTTTAAGCTTTGGAGGTGGACCACCTGCGTTAACAGGTTACACAGATGCAGATATGGCAAGAGATATAGATACGAGGAAGTCTACTTCAGGTTATGTACTTACTTTTGCAGGGGGAGCTGTGTCATGGCAATCCAGGTTACAAAGGTGTATTGCTCTCTCCACCACAGAAGCAGAATATATTGCTGCTACAGAGGTATGCAAAGAAATGTTATGGATGAAAGAATTCTTACAAGAATTGGGGCTGAAACAGGAAAATTATGTGATGCATTGTGACAGCCAGAGTGCCATCCATTTGTGTAAGAACCCAATGTTTCATTCCAAGTCAAAGCATATAGATGTCAGATACCACTGGATTCGAAATGTATTTGAAGAGAAGCAGTTGTAGCTTCAGAAAATTCATACAGATGACAACGGAGCAGACATGTTGACGAAGACCTTAACAAAAGAAAGACAGGAGATATGCCGACAGTTGGTCGGTATGGCTTCACATTGAGGAGTCATGGGACAGCCTCCCTTATGGGCTGAAGGGGGAGGTTGTTGGGCTGATGGCCCATATTCAGCCCATGTGGGCTTTATCAGCCCACAGCTCACACCCCCTCTTAACCTAACCCTAATTAAGATTAGGAGGGTGTGGTGGCTGCGTTTTAGAAGCAGATTAAAGCTATAAAAAGGCAGCAACGAGGCAGATCTTTGTAGCGACGAGATTCCAAAGAGAAGAAGGAGAACAAAGCAGAAGAGGAAGAGAAAGAAAGGGAAGAAGACAAGGACAACGCAGAGAGACTGTTCACAATCATCTAGCAGTGTTCTCATCTCAGGTTAGATCAAATCTACAGTAGGCTCTTGCTGTGATTACTTGGGAGGTTTTAGATATTGTGGGCAGTAACGTGATCCTTGTATCCCAGTTATTCTCTTGTGGTTGTTGCTTGGGTTTTGGGCAAGAGATTGAGATTTGTATATTCATTATTCTCATAGTGGATTATCTCTAGTTTGCCCCGTGGTTTTTACTCTTCACATTGAAGGGGTTTTCCACGTATATCTTGGTGTTCTGTTTGATTGTGTTTCCATTTTATTCCGCTGCGTATTTTGGTCTTCTAGTATTTGTTCCTATACAAAGGTTATTCCTGTTTATATCCCCATCAGTACTTTGGTATGCTAGTTCACGAGTAGTAGTAATCCTCCTTTTGAGACAGAGTCCAGCTAATAACATTGAGTTGGGATGTCAAAGTGAGAGAATCGAAGACTATGTTCTATAGAGTTCATGGCATAATCGTCTTCTTGCTGAGATAGCTTATGGCAGTTAGATTTGACTTTCAAGCTAGTGAGGCCTTCCTTTTATATGCTCCCAGAAGCCTCACAAAGATGGTCATGTATTCAGCTTAGATGATGCTGCTTGCCCCTCTGAGGCTTTGATATTGTTGTTCTCATCTCAAATAACAAAACCTAAACCAATATTCCCAGAGAGCTAGCGCAGGATGAATCATCATTTTCTAAGAAATAAAAGCAATGGTGTGTTAGAGTAGTCCTGTGACGAATGATAGATGATTCATGTTCCTTCTCCTCATGAGATTTGGTATAGTCTCTCATCATAATGATACCTCTACACCAAAGAGAGAAGGGAAGGGATCGACGGTTGAAAAATAAACAATCATTTACCCAAAGTATCAAAGAAAGGTTACTGTTAGCGGAGGAACCAAACTTGCAAAAGGGCTGACCATTGGTTGATTGGTAAGTTGTTCCTCATCATTAACTTTGGGGAGGAGGTTGGTTTGGATGCTTGCATTGGATTCCCTCACGAATATTCTCTCTATAGTTAGGATGCACGCCCTGAGCATTCAACACCCTTAAGTACCAGCTCCACGGGATATGGGCCCGCCTTAACGGAGGTGGTCCCACAATTATTTGAGAGAATTGGCATTTGCTTTGGAACATCTTAGTTTAGAACATGACACATTCTATTCATCGATCTACAACGCAACCGAATCTACTGTCCAAGTACGTGCATGCATACCTACATGTGCCAACTTTTTATCAGCATCCACTACCCACAACCCACCAAGCAGGCGTGTGGGACACGGTATACAGGGAGTTGTGTTGTAGTGCTTATTTACCAGTATGTATAGTGATCAGATTTATAATAGATGATGTATAAATGAGTTGAACTTTGGATAGAATAATACCATACTAGGTAGAATAATAAGATGAGTAACTTGTTACCACTTCATATTTAGTTAGGTGTTTAGGGTGTAACTTTTACAACTTTTCTAATGCCCACTATTGGTACATGTTATCCTAGAAATCAAGTATACTGACACAAATATATTCTTTCTGGTCCAACATTTATGACGGCTAGGTTGACGTAACTCATAGTTCACTTATATATATAATCATGGTTAAAACAAGTAGTAATGTTGTTACAGTGAACCCATCAATCAGATCACCACTACCAACCACCTGCTGCAAGTCATCATCATATCATATAGGCAGACCAATAAATCACTCATTTTACTTCACTGCCCAAAAAGAATCAGATAATTGTCCCACATCACATCGTGCTCATCAACATAGCACACATAATGATATATATATATTAGCATTGTGTTTGCATAAAATGGTACACTATAGACACAGTTCATCAAAATTATATATAGGTTATGCGGTTGGTCCAACTTCCCCCTCCTACAACGGTAAGAATTAGCTTAGTGACCGTTGGGAATCTCGTAGGCCTTCATCTTTTTTTTGATCTTTAGGTTCAGGACGACCCTTTTACAGATCCGCTTTGACAAAGGAGATAGGGCGGGGCGTAGAATGGTGTCTGTCCTATGGAAGCAACAGTAGGATGTATGCTGTTGTGGCTGCAATTGAAGAGAAGGATAGGAAGAGGGCTTTCCTCCGTGTGGGGGTTGCGTCGCCCGTGGCCAAGCTTGCAAGCCAAGCGTCGTCTGCCAGCATCATTCCACCTGCCGGTTCTGATGTTGATGTTGATGCTGATGTTGAAGACGAAGTAGAAGACGGAGTCGAAGACGATGTTGGTTTTGGCGTTGAAGTTGAAGAAGAATCACTCGCTGATTTGAGACTGTACTCCGTTAACAAAAAGAACGAAAGGAAGCTTAGTTATCAGTATGCCTGTCCCAATTAACAAACACAAGCTACCGATCCTTTAGATAGGGTTGGAGCTGCGATCGTGACAGTAGCAAACGAGGAAAGGATTGGACAAGGCACAAGAAAAATCTTATCTTTGTCTTTGCTTTCTAAGCTTCCAATCAAAGGTAGAGATTGCGAATCAAATCATCAAGGAAAAATGAATAAAAAGGCGGACAAGATATTTCAAGCAAATTTGTATATCAAAAATTAAATGTTGAGATAAAATGCGAAATTGACAGACTGACATTAGCAAGAAAGAAGCCAGTCTTTTGATCAATGATGCCCGCACTCACTCCAGCACAGAAAGAAACAAATAATTGGTGGGAGATAAAGAAAAATCGCTCAAACCAGATGGTTTGCGCTGTTTCAAGATGAAGTTTTCTACTTAGAATGTAAGCAGCGTTCACATCTTCTCTTTCCAGCACACGAAAAGCCACAAGTTTACTTACGAAGCTCCAAATCCAACATAAGATGTGAAAAAAAGGCCAAATCAAAGCAAGAAGAGTCACAAAGAACAAATGCAGGTAAAACACTTGGTGTTTAGACATGAAGAAAATGGTTACATACCTTGGGGCAGATTCTGGGCAGAAGGTGATGGTGTAATCGGCTCCTCCAGAGCATGTGAAAGTACTGGTCGGGTCGTCGAAGGCGTAGCTGTACGACTTGGGGCACGCCGCCTTGAACACTTCCGAGTACGCCGTCGGCCGGCAGGTGGCCGGGCTAGCATACGCCCCGCTGCAGCAGTACTCGGGCTTCCTGAACGCATCGCACGCGCTGCGGCACGCCTCCCCCACCCTCAGCTCCGCCGGACACCGCTGGCTTATGTCCACCACGCAGCCAGCCGCCGCGCACCCCCGGCTCGCCTCCACCAGCACCGGCAGGTTGTAGCCGTCCACCAGGCTGACATCGTAGAAATCCCGCCCCGCCGACGAGGACGCGACAGTGAACTCGGCGAGCGTGGCGGGCGGGGCGGCCCCCGAGCCTTTGCACTCCACCTGGCCCGAGCCGCAGTCCCCGGTGGCGCAGGTCCAGGCGCCGCCGCCGGTAGAGGAGACGAAGCAGCCCGTCCGGGCCCAGAATCGACCGGACCAGCCGGCGGGGGATTGAAAGGAGCGAGAGGCCGCGGCCACGAGCTCGAAGCCTGTGGGCTGCATCTGGGAGCTGCCGGCGTTGGAGAGGATCCCCGGCCACACCGTCTCCCCGCACTTGTTCACAAATGTGAATGTCGTGCTGTCCCCTGCACACAGCACGCCAGCATTCATAAGAAACCCCGAGACAAACGGCCCCATTAAAGCAGTACAGTTTTGTTACCTTCATGGAAGAAGAAGACTGAGAGGAGAAGAGCGAGACAAAGAAAGGTTGCAGGGGATGCAAGGAAGGAGTCCATCACAGGGTTGAGATGACGCTTGAAGAGTTCTCCGGCTTTATATTTTTCTTGCTTGGTTATTTGGTGATGATGGCAGAGGAAGGATGAGTCTCGGGAGGGTGCAGAGATCCACCACCCAAAAATTATCAGGAGAGTGAGTGAAAAGACGGGAAGGCTGCTGAAAGCCTGGGTAGCTCAATTTAGATGATGGTTGGGCCTTTTTCATTTTTGGTTTTGGGTTCTATTGTTTTCTGCTTCGATAAAGGAAACAACACCATTGAAATGTATGGGCGAACAACATCGAACGTTTCGATTTTGCATATGGAATCATTTCTGAAATTAAAATTATGATTTAGTTTCGATTTGATTTGACTCATTGATTTTCGATTGATAAAAAAATAAAATGTACTCAAATACAAAGTCAGTAGACTTTAAATCAAATTATTAACAATTATATTATCGAATCTATTTATATTTCATTTATATTTAATTGATTTGAAATCATATTTTGATTTTAATTTTTAGAAATCAAAACCAAATCGAACGATCTCGGTTTTGATTCGAGACAATTGAATCATTGATCCAATTTGATTTTAATTCTGAATCGATTCGATTTTAATTTAAATGTGATGATTTGAATTAAATCGTAGTCATTTCTATTGAAATGGAATGAATGGTCAATAATTTTGCATCAGAATCGTTTTTGATAGTCTTGACAATAAAAAATGTTAACATATCATATGCATCTCTCAGTTTATCGACAATATAAGAATGATTTTGTAAATAAACTCTTAGTTTCAGGCTTTTACCGTTCCATTTCCAAGCTTTTATCTTAGAGTAGTATTTCTATCTACGACATTTCACCATATAAGAAATAAATGATTTGTATTTAAAAATCCCACTTCGAGACGCTTTATGAAAGCAAAACCTAAAATTAGGATTTTTATTTTTAATAAATCGTAGTTCGTTTAAGAACTAAGCCACTGATAAACGAGTATTTTTAGATAGACCTAATCAAATCCAATCCTATAATAGCTTAGTCAATCCAATCCAACTCGAGTGTTAAATTGGAGCCAACATTCAACTTAGAATTTCCAAACTAAATCCCTCCTAATCCTAACCCTTCGCAGATTAAATCCACAGAAATCGAATCATATTAGTTGTTATGGTGGTGGCCTCGGCCTTCCAATCTATCTGTTTTGTCTCTCTTTTGCACGCAGCCTCAAGTCGCATCGACCGTTCTGCATCGCGCGATACCGCTTGATATTTGGCCTTGAACACGTGGCAACAGATCCTGCTATTGTCAAATGAGCATTAGACGGTGGAGCTCAGTTGTCTGGACTCGGATAGGATACAAGAATTTTATTTTCCATCTTGTCAGGTAGGTTGTTCAAAGGGAAAACGTGTCCCCACTCAGTTGGGACCCGTGAATTCCAAGTGTCAGCAGTCACCGACAACGCAATCATCCAATCCGGATCCAATACGAGATAATAAACAAGTCACTTCCTCATGACATTAATGGATTGTCATCTACGCACCTCGATGACCATTGTTAGTATGGCTAGCCTACATGTCGTCTCAGATATCATTTACGAGCCTTTGGCAATCGGTACAAATTATAAAGGACACTAATTAATATAGAATTTTCCTCATTATGATTTCTCAATCTCCAGATATAAACTACATATAAAAAAAAAATACATTAATCTAATTTCATAGGACTTATAATTACAATCAAACTTCTAACTCTAATTCCAATTTAAACTCAAAGTTTGATTTTTTTTTTCTTAACACTGTAATTATCATCAACAGAAGAAAAGATCATCTTGATGTGATAACATTATCAAGAGTCACACGAGGAACACGACGATATTGGAGGTTGATAGGTTGAAGGTAATGTGATTAGTATTTTTAATGGATGGTTTTTCATCAGATTGTGTTTATTCTAGAACTTAACTCTTGTCGATTAAAAATATTACTTGTATGAAGAAGATAGCCAGATAACACAAAAAAAATCAAATCATTCTTGCGTTTCTAGCATAACATCTTTTTATATTGTATCGATGTCCAATTTGTTAGAAAATAAATAGATAAACAAGTTGTAGAAGAAGTTGATTATTATTAACATATCCTCCTTCCTTTTATACAGGTTAGAAGGGAGAATTTTCCTCAACAGGTTAGAGGATTTCCCTCAACAAAGTAGAGAGATTTCCTCAAACAGTTAGGGAAATCTCATCTACTTATCATGCCCCCGCAAGATGGTGCTCCGATCAAGGAGGCCAATCTTGGACTGATGTAATGCAAAATGTTTATGAGCTAGAGGCTTCGTAAATGAGTCGGCCAATTGATCAGCCGTATGAACATGAGAAACACGAAGTTGACGGCGGACAACTTGATCGCGTACAAAGTGGAAATCGATAGCAATATGTTTCATGCGGGAGTAGAATACCGGATTAGCGCGCAGATAGGTAGCTCCAATGTTATCACAATATATTGTAGGGGTGGAATCGATGTTGAGTTCCTGGAGTAGATTCGTGATCCAATTGAGTTCTGCAGTGGTAGCGGCAATGGCACGATATTCAGCTTCAGTTGTAGACCGAGCGACTGTCTTTTGCTTCTTAGAACTCCAACTGATTGGATGAGCACCAAGGAAGATAATATACCCTGATGTGGATGTTCTATCATCAAGGTTACCTGCCCAATCAGCATCGGCAAAGGCATGAAGACAAAGTGGAGAGTGTTTACGAAAAAAGAGTCCATGATTTAGGGTCCCTTTAAGATATCGTAGAAGTCTCTTGACCGCAGACCAGTGTAGAGTAGATGGTTGATGCATAAACTGTGATAATTTGTTGACAGCAAATGAGATGTCTGGACGCGTGAGAGCTAAGTATTGTAAAGAGCCAACAACTTGACGGTATTGAGTGGGTTCTGTAGCAGGACTTCCATCCGATAATTTGAGAGAACCACTAGTAGAGATGGGGGTTGTAACTGCATTTGCATCCTGCATGTTTGTCTTTAATAACAAATCTTGAATGTACTTACGTTGTGATAAAAGGAGACCGGAAGATGTGAAGGTAGCTTCGATGCCCAGAAAGTAGCTCAAGGGTCCGAGATCCTTAAGCGAGAATCGAGCTGCCAGTTGTTTGATGAACGCTTGGATGCTGATGGGATTATTGCCTGTGACAATAATATCATCCACATATACCAGAATATACATTGTGTTTCCATGATAATGTCGCAGAAACAACGAAGTGTCAGATTTGGAGTTAAGAAAACCGATAGAAGTAAAAAATGAGCTAAGTTCAGTGTACCAAGCTCTCAGAGCCTGACGAAGTCCATAAATGGCTTTCCGAAGTTTACAAACATGCTGTGGATATTGAGGATGAGTAAAATCGGGGGGTTGTTGCATAAAAACATCTTCGGATAGAGATCCCTGTAGAAAGGCATTATTAACATCCAATTGTCGTAATTGCCAGCCTTTAGTGGTAGCCAGACTCAAGATGAGCCGGATTGTAGTGGGTTTAACAACAGGACTAAACGTCTCAATGAAATCAACCCCAGGTCGTTGATGAAACCCTTTGGCGACCAAGCATGCCTTATATCGGGCAACAGAGCCATCTGGGTTCCTCTTAATTCTAAAGACCCACTTACACCCGATGATGTTTTGTGAAGGATGGAAAGGAATGAGATCCCACGTTGAATTATGGAGGAGGGCATTATATTCCTCACTCATGGCAGTACGCCAATGTGAAGATTTTTGGGCTTGAGTGAAGGTGGTGGGTTCAACGTTGAGGGATGAGGAATTCATGATAGCTTGTAGGTTAAGTACCTGACGAGGTTTAAAAATACCATGCTTAGAGTGAGTGGTCATAGGATGATTAGAGACGACAGGATTGGGAGGTGATGTTGGGTGAGGATCTGTGGGATAAGTCGGGTCAAGTGGAGACACGTCAGGGGCACTTGGGCAAGAAGGAGGTAAAGAGGATGGTTGTGTTTCGGAATATATTGCCCCATCAATTGGGGAAGAGTGGAGTGGAGTAGGAACGGGCAAGTGTTGAACTGGAGTGATATAGTGCGGATCAGGAGGGGAGGAAGTAGACGAAGTCATGGGAGGCTCGTCCGATTGGACCGAAGGTATACCCTAGTGAGATAGTGAAGTGGTCTGTATGGTAGGATATGGAAGGGTTTGGAAAGGAAAGTTAGACTCAACAAAGATAACGTGACGTGATATGAAGATTTTGTGAGTGTGGAGATTATAGCAGCGGAAAGCATTATGTTTAAGTGAGTAACCAATAAAGACACAAGGAGTAGATCGGGATGTTAACTTATGAGAGGCATAGGGACGTAACCAAGGATAACATAAACAACCGAACACTTGGAGTTTACGAAGGTTAGGGGGTTTGTGAAATAGTGTGTCAAAGGGGGACCGATATTGTAGAACTGGTGTAGGCATTCGATTAATTAGGTAGACAGCAGTTTGAAAGGCTGCTGTCCAAAAAGTTGAAGGCATGGAAGCCTAATGTAGAAGTGTGAGTCCAGTTTCTACTATATGTCGATGTTTGCGTTCGGCAGAACCAACTAGTTGAGGAGTATGTGGGGGAGACTTGAGGTGTTGAATGTCACAAGCTGAGAGATGGGATGCCAGGGCTTGATATTCACCACCACCATCAGAGTAGACTATTTTAATGGTAGACTGAAAATAGTTTTCGACCAACTTCTGGAAAGTGGAAAAAAATGCGAGAAACGCCAGATTTATGGGAAAGAGGATATATCCATGTGTACTTAGAGAAGTGATCTACGAAAATAACATAAAATCGGAACTTATCAAAAGATAAGATTGGAGCAGGACCCCAAACATCAGTATATATAATTTCAAAAGGTTTAGAAGAGGAGCCAAAAGGCTACCGATGACTCTTATTACTAAGACAAGCATCACAATGCATCATAGAATTAATGGACTTAAAAAGAGGAAGAGAGTGACGAGATAATAATTTCTGCTAAATAAAGGACGAGGGATGACCAAGCCGACGATGCCACACATCAATTGGAGCCGCAATAGAAGAATGAACAGTGGGCTGGGTTATTCGAGAGGTTGACGACCATTCGTAAATATTGTCTTTATTCGGGCCTTGGACCAATGATGCACCCGTGCTCAAGTCCTTAACAAGAAATGAATCAGGAAAGAATTCAATGGAAGTATTGTTATGTTTGCAAAATTGAGAAACAGAAATGAGGTTGCGTTTAATATGAGGGGCACATAAAACATCATTGAGGGTAAATATATTAGAGTCAGAATTAAGCGTTGTGGAACCAGTATGAGTTATAGGAAGTCCTTTACCATCACCGATGATGATATCTTCATCGCCGCCATAGGGATTGTGAAGAGACAAATTCTGAAGATCAGCGGTGATGTGATGAGAGGCACCAGAGTCGACAATCCAGTTGGACTGGCTAGGTGTCGGAGAAGTTAGGAGATTTGCCTGAGGCCAGTGTGACGGAGCAGGGAGGCGGGGACGAGACCGGCAAACTTTAGCGGAGTGGCCGACTTTGTCACATAGTTGACAAACGACCCATCTTTGATGGCTCGGTAGGGCAGGACGCCAAGACAGATGATGGCTGGAGTTGCCACTTTGTGAGAAGTGATGACTAGGAGGATAGGAGGGGTGTTGCATGGAACTCACAGAATCAAGAGGCGTAGTAGCCAAACCTTGGGTGATGTTCGGCGAGTACCGAGTGCTCTTCCGTTTAGACTTATGACTGACTTGAGCAGTGACAGTTGATCCAGGCAGTTTGTCCGCACGCTTTAAGTATATCTCGTAGTCAGTCAGCTTATCATAAAGATCTTCAAAAGAGACTGGCGAGTCGCATGCCCGAATTGCAGCAGCCAATTCCTTGTAGTCGGTGTCGAGACCATTGAGGGTATGAATGACAACCTCTTCGTCACATAGGGAATGACCTATCAAGGCCAAGTCATCAATGATAACCTTGATATGTTGTAGATAATCAGAGATACTACTTCCCTCTTGTTTTGTCACCATAAGCTTGGATAGAAGACTGAGCTTGTGAGTACGCGAATGATTTGCCAAGGTGGTTTGCAGTGTAGACCATGCATCAGCAGCTGTCACACAGGAAGATATCAAGGGAGCAACGGATCCAGCAACTAAAGCTTGAATAGCTTGGAGAATGAGACGATCTTTACGTAGCTACAGTTTGTGAGCTGGATTGGGTACTGGACTGGGATCGCCGGGGATGTTGAGCATGGCCGGAGGACATTTGAAGGAGCCATCAATGTAACCTAGCAAGTCGTATCCAAATAAAAGATTAGAAAATTGAGCTCGCTAGGACGCATAGTTGCCACCCTTTGATAACTTAAAGGGTATCAGCGTGGCAGCATTGATGGAGATAAGCCCTGTAGAAGAACAAGAAGTGGGAGTCCCTACAGGAACTGAAACATCAGAAGAAGTGAACGAAGACATTTTTTTTTTAGAAGAGGTGGAGAATGAGGGAGGGGGCTGCTGCTATAGATTGCTGCAGCAGATTGGGCAATCTACAACAGTGCCCAAAGTTGTCGGCAGCTGTTGTGGATTGCTTCTTGCTGCAGTAGATTGTAGAGGCTGCAGTTCGCCGAAAGATGCCGCGAAAACTACAGCGATACTCAAGACTGTGGTTCGCTGCTGTGGATTGCTGCTTGCTGTAGCGGATTGTAGAGGCTGCAGTTCGCCGGAAGATGGCTGCGAAAACTGCAGCGGTACTCAAGACTGCGGTTCGCCGGGAAATGGCCGCGAAAATCTGCAGTGTTACTCAAGGAAACTACAGTGAGAGAAATCTGCAGCAATTAGATGTAGACTGTGGTTCGCTGTTGTGGATTGCTGCTTGCTGCAGCGGATTGTAGAGGCTGCAGTTCGTCGGAAGATGGCTGCGAAAACTGCAATGGTATTCAAGACTACGGTTCGTCGGGAAATGGCTTTGTTGTAGGCAGCAAATAGGAGAGGGAGCAAGGCCGGCGAAGAAAAGCAAGACCGGCGATGAAGAAAGAGAAGAAGTGGATGAGCATGTTAGAAAATAAATAGATAAATAAGTTGTAGAAGAAGTTGATTGTTATTAACATATCCTCCTTCCTTTTATACAGGTTAGAAGGAAGAATTTTCCTCAACAGGTTAGAGGATTTCCCTCAACAGAGTAAAGAGATTTCCTCAAACAGTTAGGGAAATCTCATCTGCTTATCACAATTCTGTAATTCGAACCTATCCAACTATCATGTTAACTACTTAATCATGATTATGACTATATTTAAAAAAAGTTTTAAATATCTAAAATATCATATGTTATTTTTAACAATTATTTGACCTCTCATATTTTAGATAGTCTCGAAGGAAGTATTAATGTTAATTTGAGTTCCAATGTTTTTATCCCAGTGATCAATTTTGATGAACAGCTAAAACGAAGTATTTGGAAGTTCTGGAGCTTTGCAAGTATATAGATGCTAAACTTAAATTTAGAGGATCAAACAAATAAATCACTAACTCGAGAGGGATTTATATTTAATTTTGCCTTTCTTGATCTACATTGTTGTCTTTTCATAATCGTCGCCATTTTATACCTTTTCAAATAACAAAAAACTTGTACATTTAAAACACAACTTTTAATGCTATCATATATTCGTCATCGTACATGCAAGTTTTTATATTAGCGTGATGTCTTTTCATTATCACCACCTCCCTATACTTTTCTTATAAGCTGATTATTGTTTCGATCATTAAAGTGCTTGCATGTTATGTATCTCAGTCTTTTCATCATGCTGCATATATGATGATTATAATAATATCATCTTCATGTCACTCAGTGAGATTCAAGACTTGATGAGTCACACAATTATCACTGTATTCATCGAGCAATAATGTCGAGTCTCATTTGTTACGTGTAGGTGTCAAAACACTTATAAAGAATGCAACTAATTTAGTGTTCTTTTGGTATATATACCTATTGGACATGAACGGAACTATTGTCAGTCGGTTTCAGGATGAGTAGAGACAATTGAATTGGATTTAGATTAAATACCTAAATTGCACATCAGATTCGAAAATGCTAAAGACACTGATGGAAGGAAGCCTTTGGATTTTTCTATTTGACGTTGTTGGAAAAGTAAGTAATTTGTTGGAAGACGGATGACTCTTTGATGATTCATAGAATAAGGATTATAGAGAAGAAGATAAAAGACATTAATAACAACGTTTTTTAATTAATCACAGTTACTTTCGATCTAAACCTGTCCTAACTAAATAATATAACTTCTAATTCTAGTAGAATCCTTAAACAGACTCTTTGTTTAAATATAAATTTTAATATAACGTTATAAAAGATATTAGTCTTTTTTTTTTTTTTTTCTCTCTCGGTTTCCGTCAAAGTTGTCAGTAAAAGAATTAGCATCTCGTGTTTGTCTATGCAAGCTCGACAACGTTATATTGGATGCAACGGCAACCAGCCTAGCTTAGCTAGACACTGTTTGGAATGCCCCGTTTTATGTTGACATTAGAATAGACAAGCATCACACTTGTATCTATCATTAGCGACATTCGGTCATAAAATGTGGTCTATCATTTAGCTTAGCTAATCATGATGATGGCAGCCTAAGAGTTCATCATTTTAAAGACGGGAGAAATCGACTGTGATAGAATCCTTTTTTTTTTTTGTTTTTTTTGAGACGTTTGGAGCAAAGGAGCAATATCAACTCCATATCCCTTAAGTGTGTTCTTATTATTATTATTTTTTCGTCAATACCAGTAGTAGATGAGGCATGATATTAATTTATATTTTTAAACACATATTATTAATCAAAGATATATCTAGCATGACCAAATGAAGATTTGAATTCAGGATCTTTTGCTCTATAATCATCTTAAAGACAGTTAGGAAGAATAGATGACAAATTCTCTCGAAAGCTTAAGCAATTAAGAACAGGCTTAATATACGTTTCAACATCTCTCTCTCTCACGAGCAAGTGGGTTAGACTTGATGTGTGAATGATATCCGAGTGATATAAACACGAATAAAACATAAACGAGCAGATACAGGATATGATCTTATGACCTGCTTTGATACCATCTTAATATATGATTGAGTGACTACTTATCTCAAAAGCTAATATATTAGGAAGGGGCTCCATATTGAGTGATGATGGTCCCAAAAATTCATAGATAACTTCAAATAAATTTGAGTAAACTATTATTATATACTCTGAATGCCCCTAAAAGAGTGACATGACGATCCAATGACCATGGGTTAGACTAGTTCAAGTTTGACCATAGTCTTTCTTCGAACCGATTTATCTCATGATCACTTCCATGGAAACTCATGCACATTATAATTAAATAATAAATAATGACAATCAATATACTCAAAAGATTAACTTGATATAACAAAATCATTATATCACAAAAGAATCTCTTAACTATTTTATATTTCCAAGTCTCATTTTTATTTAACATAATTATTTTCGATACCTTTAACAAAAAATTCTTCCTAACATATGTGAAGTACGGATACATACTTGGATGAATTACCATGAAGATGGGGGAGGCCATGAATATTTACAATTTTAAGTATTTGGTAAATAATAGATAAAAACTACATTTTAAATGTGCATTTACATAAGTCTTATTTAGTAAAATTATTTTTTTCAAAGTTTATTGAATATTTTATAACAAATAAATAAATAAATAAAATAAATAAATGTATGGAATCTTATAAAAATTTTATAGGGCTCAAATATATATAATAAAATAAAATATGTTAATATAAATAAATAAAAAATAAATTTTAAAAATAAATAAATAAAAATTTCATCTTGTAGAAAATATAAATCATGTTGATTTATCACTAAATTATTTTAACAATTTTAGATAAATTCATAGGGTACTTTGAAAATTTAAAAAATTATATTAACATTTTGCAAATACCGAAATGCTAATGATATTATAAGGTACTTCAATATTTGAGTATTTTCAATATAATATCGAGGCTAGATACGATTTTAAAAAAGGTTATCAAATATAAATTCATATTTGAAATATGCATTAGGCCCTCGAAACATATTTTAAATGTATTCTCAAATGCACTTAGAATCCACAATGCTGTATAAACAATACATACGGAACATTTACCACTCATCTTCATTTTTACTTACTATAAACACATGTTTTTTTACATGGATAAATTTATGACAAATGATAATTCATAATTAAAATAATCATACATAGATAATAATTTAATAATTAACACATTATGGAATCATGTTATGATATAAGCATTTAAAGGAGCATATAATATTTTGCTTACCCTAATTTTTATTATTCTAAAATAATAATTAAAATTTTATTTAATTATAAAATAAATTAAAAAAAAATCTATTCAGGTCGAGAACCACTTACCCGAGTCCAAAATTTTGCTCAATCACATAATTAGTTATCTTCTTGTTGGGTCTCGAGAATATCACCCTAATAGCTTAAGCGTCAACTCCTAATCTCTGCTAAAAATATATTATATGTAAATCGATTATTATTTTTTCAGTATGTAAATGTGGAAAACATTGCGTTGACTTCTTTAGCACCTTCAACCATTACCTTAGTAAACATATGGGGTAATTATAGGTTACCCTCTATAGTTATCTATGATTAGCATTTCGATCTATACTTTAAAAAGTAAAATTGAAATCCCTATACTTATAAAATATTTAATCCCAATTCTCCTCGTGTCATTAACTTTGTTGATGGAAAAAATCACATATGCTGTCGCAAAAGGGCATAATTGGAAAGGATACAAAAATAATTTTAATATCTTTTAAATTATTAATTTCATAAGAACCTTTTTTCAATGTGTTGTCATATAAACTTCTTTACTTTCCTCCCCTCCGGTACCCTCCTCTCCAATTGTGTTATGGACAATAGATCAATAGTGGTGTTAGTGGTGCATGAGGCTGGTGGTGTTCTAGAGGAGATTCGGGCACCGCCTCGAAGCGCTGCCTTGAAGGTCGGTGGCATTCAAGGTAGCCTACCGATGCTCCTCTTTACAACCTACTAACTTGCCACCCTTTCATCCCCTCCCTGCCTAGTGGCAGCCTTGTTGTTTGCCTCAGCTTTACCCTCCCCTACCACATTGGCATCCCGGTAGGCCTTGATGAATCAGAGCTTGAGGACGATGAAGAGAAGGCTGCCTCTCAATCTTGTGAAGGGCAAGGGCTAAGGCGCCATCTCGAAGTGTCACTTTCCTCCTCTCCTTTGCTTTCTTGAGGATCTACTGTCGCCCCTCTTTCCAACTTGTACACTCGTCGCCCTATCATACCCACCTTGGCCGATGGTGATGTTGTTATCCGTCGCAACCTCACCCTCCCCTACCACATCGGTGTCTCTGTGGGCCTCGACGAATTAGAGTGCAAGGTCGACAAAGAGGATGAGGCTATCTCTCGAACATGTGAAGGGCAACGACCAGGGCATCGCCTTGAAGCATTGCTTTTTCCTCTTCTCCACTTTCTTGAGAACCCACCACTACCCCTTTTTCTAATCTAGTTGCCCATCGCCCCATCATCCCTGCCCTAGTTGGTAGCAGCCTCACCCTCCCCTACCACATCGGCATCCGGTGGACCTCAACAAATCGGAGCATGAGGACGACGAAGAGGAGAAGGCAGCCTCTTGATCCTTTGAAGGGCAATGGCTAGGGCATCACGATGCTTTGGTCTTTTGCTGATGTCGACGAGTTCTTGGACCTCGTTGGGTATAACAACAGTGAGAATCAATGATCAAAGTATTGCAATGGTCTCAAGTAATAGTAGTAGTTCTAGTATAACTATGAGAAGAGTAAGGATGAGATATTAAGGCAAAGATCCTATTATTGAATCATTGAATGATAAAGACTTTGATAAGTGTTTAAATTTTTTTTTTATTTTGAATCACTATATTTAATTCAGATTTGTTGAATCATGTTGCATTCTATCTTAATAATGTAAATTAAGAACTTTATTAAAATACTCAAACAAAGTATAAAATTTGTAGAAGATCCTAAAAATACTACCAAAGTGCTGAAAGATAATGCAATTTAAAAGATAAATTAATTTTTTTTCTTTATGTCGAATATGTCAAAAACTTAATTTGCCACTATCATTATATGCAATAAAAAAGTTACTTATAGAGCATTATTAATAAAACTTAATGTATTTTGATAAAGTTTGTGTGAATGCAGGAGAAAATAAGGCCTAAACTAAGCCTTCTAGAAAAGTGGTCCACTTAATGATTAGATATATAGAATTATAGATATTGTAATAAGAATTTTATAATTTATAGCTATATCTTTCTTATAGAATATTTTAAAATTTTGCCACTTATTATAGATGATCTTTTTTATTGATTATGATAGTAGTTTCAATAAGAGTAAGAATAAAGGAGATGAAATAGAAAAATGATTGGTGGATATAACAGTATAAGGGGAGGTCGAGGAAACTGATCGACAACCTATGATTCATAAGACAAACATTACTCGAGTTATATATATCTTAGACCAGCTTAGACAATCTACCGTCATATTATCAGAAGATGAAGAAGAGGAAATAATGATGGTAAAGATGTAGTAGTTGGTGTCAAAAAGTAAATAACAAAAACAAAAAGAAAGTATCATATCTAGATATTAGAGGTGATAAGAATATTTATTATTTTTTACTTGGAATATGTTTTGTTAATGCTGGAGAGTTTCGTATTGTGATCAAGTAACATATCATTTCTATGGGTAAATAACTCAGTTATGTAAAGAATGATAAGGATAGGATTAGAATGGTATGCAAGTTAGATGTGATTGATTGGTATATGCAATGAAAATGCAAGGACAAGCCATTTTGTAAGATGATGCTCCTGCACTTCATGAGGAAGATATTGGACTTGCAATGGGCATTGCAGGAACTGAGGTAATTCTCAAATGGTTTCTCTAGCAAGTTGATTTATTTAAAGCATTATGAAACAAAAAAAAAAGTATTATCCACTAGTGATTATTTGCCAAAGTATAGATTTCCAGTCGATATAATCAATTTTTGAAGTTCAGTAACATTCATTACTCCAAACATGGGTGTTTTAGTGCACGCTTGCTCACTTCTTATATTTTTATCTAAATCTTTTTCAGCATTTAGATATATAGAATTTTGATTATGCATAAGATAAAAGACTGGCACTTAAGGTAACAATTTGTTTTTCTTGGCATCGTATTGATCATTAAGAGAGAAACCACCAATGAATGCATTATCAAGGAGCACTCACCTGTTAGGGTGGATCAACAACTACTAGTTGTGCCTCACTAACAGTAAGTAGTTGTGCTTCAATAATAGACTATTCAACCTGTGTTATTACTGAATATACTTGTCTTTTCCTATATCCTTTTTTGTTGTGACTAGGTTGATGACAAAGATTGTAAGTGATTGTGGTATTTAGTCTAGGACCTTTGATGGCTAAAGATGACCTCTCCTTAATTTTTATTATTTTTTGAGTTTTCTTTTAGGAAGATCTGGAGGTTCAAGTGATTTGTGATTGTAACTGGCCACATCATTTTGGTCTTCAAAGGATCGAGGAGATGATTATAGATATCTAAAAAAGTGGCTCTCCAATAATATTTGTCCACTTCCGTCTTCACATCCTTTTATAAATAAGTTAAACATAATATAACATGATAACAAGGGATACTAGTTAAGTTTCATTCCCTATAACTATAAGTATAGCAAGCAATATCACTTATTCTTTTATCTCCTCTCATCCCAGTAACCTAAAATTTATCAAGGATGGTCCTGATGTTGGGACAAAATAACTTATTATGCCTCATTAATGAATCTATATGGATTCTCTGTATTAACTTGACTCGAATCATCTCAAAGTATTATGATAATTGACTTATGAAAAGTTTCTAATATGATTGAATTGAAACTCTCATAGAAGTTATTCAGTTGAATATCACACTTCGCTATTGTTCTAAAGTGTGATTTCACTCAATTTGTAGGTGGTTTATGTGTTAACCAAATATATGTATCTTTATCAACCTTTTGAAGTTTATTCATTGCTTGCTTATAGTCATGCACCCTTGTAGCTCTCGTAGCTCTTCAAAATAATTTCTCCGGAGCTACTTCATCTTAAAATTATTATATACATATTTCAAATAGAATTTGTGTTCAGCACCAGGAAGCAAGTGTGTAATGGTCTCCTATATACCTTTTTGTTTGTCAATGATGAATGTCCACTCATCTGAACTATTAACTGAGATATTTAAATCCCTCATATCAGTAAACTGATGAACTAATTCTATGCATCATTGTTCTCCTTTTCAATAAGTGCATATGCAAATAGATACATTTGATTATTTGGGTCAGTCCCAACAGTAGTCAATAATACATCTTTCGATGTAGAACTTAAATAACATCTATCAAGGCCTATAATGTGCCTACACTATAGGAACCCTTCCTTAAGTGTAGTAAAGTAAATATAAATTCTATGAAATATATAATTTTTGCACGTGTGCTCTTTGAATTTTTGTCATATATCTCCTCACAGTAATTTCATAACAAATTTCTCCTTTTCGGTACTAGTAATCATTGTCAATTTTTATATTTCATGCTTCACTATATACACTATGTGTAGAAACATTCAAAGCATATTCTTGTTGGATTGTTACCTTCAAAAACATAATCGACCAAATGGGATTCATTCTAATCATATCACATTACTTATCAGCCAACCACTTAATTATAGCTGGAGGATTATCAAATAATCTCCCACATGAATATTCTGTATTCAAAGTTTTTACTTGTAAAGTGGCTTATCCTTAATTTTTTATGCATATATCATCTAATCACATCCAACTTAGCATACTACCCTAATCCTATCCTTATCATTCTTTACATATATGAGTTGTTTGTCCATAGAAATAACATGTTGCTTGATCATAGCATGAAACTCTTCAGTATCAACAAAATATATTTCAAGTTAAAAAATTATTATTTTTGTCACCTTTAATATCAAAGTATAGATATTATACTTTATTTTTATTTTTGTTATCTACTTTGACACCAACTTCTGTCAAGAAACTTGGGGTAGCATCATATATGTAGTAGAAGAATAAAAAAATAAAAATCATAAATTTCCCACTAAAAATAGTTTCTTATCGTCGTGCGAAGATTGATGACCAAAAACTCGCAAACTCAAAAAACTGCATGCATGTGAAAGATGTGTTATCTAGGAAGATCGTATATCTCTAAAATCCTATAGATCTATGGGAGAGCATGAATGAGGTCAATTGTCATTCTCTCTAGTGGTGATCCACATGGTAGATGCGGCGAAGATGCTTCTCGAATCGCTATACAATCCTCCTTTTCACGCGTACCATGTGATCAAGAAGGGTCCGACCCTTCTTGATGTCCACACATCCCAAATTAGGGTTATGGGCTGAGAAGGAGATGGAGAGAGGGGTATAAGAGGTGGCAGCCAAAAATGGTATAGCCTATGCCCCTTTGGTTACCTCCTATTTATAGAGGTCCTTGTCAATTTAACAATAATGGATTTTGTTCTATTGGGTATTGAATCTCCATCCAACTACCCAAGCCTATTAGATTAGTTGATCTCTAGTAATAATTCCCATAAGCTCTTATCGGATCTTATCCATAAGATCCAATAATTCAAGGGCTTACTAGATATCTTATAAGATAGGGACTCCAATGGATATCTTATATTTAAACCTCTATTCGTCACAACACCTATTATATGTGTATGACCCTTTAGGTTTAATATTTATTGAATCTCAAATTTTGATGATGAAATTAATTGATGTGTTTATAATCTAATCTACGTTCAGAGTAACATAAGAATAGCTTCGATCATGAAGAGAGTTAAAGTAGGAATAATCAATATTGGGCAAGAGTGAAACATGTTAGAATATTAGACGTTGAGCCAAAGGATCGGTCAACGTATCAGCAGAACACTTCGTGCCATGAGTTCGGGCATCGGGCCTAGAAGAGCGGACATTGCACCAATGAGATCGGAGTTGCGGAGGTCAACATGCACCGAAGGATTAGACGAAACACTAATGAACCAATGATATACTAGAAAATATTTGATTAAATACGTTGTAATAATTGTCTAGATCAAAGTAGTGTTAAGATGTAATTGGGTTAGAATTAGGCCAACTCAATTAGGGGGCCATTAGGCCTAAGTAAGGGCTGAGTTGGGCCGAACAATGAGATTTCTTACGCAAAAATAAAGTGCTTTTGTGATTCTTTGCTAAAGAAAATAATTATTAAAATCATGATCTTGATAATTATAACATGAAGTTCTTTATAAATCAAGATCGTTCATTATGCTCCCTCCATTTATCAAAAAAGAATTCTTCAAATGAATTGTAACTTGTCTTTTGATTTCTCAGAATTCAATGAAGTATCATATTGATATCTTGATACTTGGAATATTTTAAAATGTGATCTTGATAAGAATGTTTTAAGTTGCTCTTTGTGCTATATCTTTTCAAATGAATCATGAGCCCTAATATCATATATTTCATAATATAGAAATAACAAGATTTCTTTGCCTTGTATGTCTTGTGTGATGATTGTACATCAATTTGCTTTATTATAGGCCCCAAGTGGATTTAAACTTAGAGCCAAAAAGTATCTCATCCTTGGTTTTCAGGATACTGGCGGTACCATTGCCTAACACTCTAACACTAGGTGGTACCACTGCCCAGTCTGACAGTACTACTGCCTGACAGAGCTTTGGAGACTAGGCTTTGACAATACCACCACCTGATTGGGCGGTACCACTGCTTGATAGCCTTTATGGCTAGTGGTACCACCGCCCAGACCTCCTTAGAGGTTGAGCCTCAAGCGATTCCATCGCCCACCCTGGGCGGTGCCACCACTTGGCATGGTTCCAAGTGGCCGAGTGAGCCGGAAGGTGCGGTTGGCCAAAGAGCGGGCCGTCGGTGGTTGTCAAACACGACGCGTGGTGGATGCCTTATGCAAGCCGTACATCGTGCCTTCGGGACTCGGGCGAGGCCACGAGGACCCAAGTCGTGGTGCGAGTCGATGCCACGGACCGCGACCCCAGGTCAGGTGGGGCTACCCGCTGAGTTTAAGCATATAAATAAGCGGAGGAGAAAAACTTACGAGGATTCCCTTAGTAACGGCGAGTGAACTGGGATCAGCCCAGCTTGAGAATCGGGCGGCTGCGTCGTCTGAATTATAGTCTGGAGAAGCGTCCTCAGTGACGGACCGGGCCCAAGTCCCCTGGAAAGGGGCGCCGGGGAGGGTGAGAGCCTCGTCCGGCTCGTGTTGGGAAATCTTGGGGGCGACATCACATGCGCAGCGGAAGAATAAGAAAACAAAATCCCCGATTCCCAAAAAGATGTTCGTCGTCATGCGAAGATTGGTGCGAAAAATACGTGAAACATAAAACTGTGTATAGAGTAGATTGTGTTACCTAGGGAGATCGTATATCCCTATTTCCTTGCAGATCCTTAGGAGAGGGTGAAGGAGGTCAAGCGTCCTCCTCTCTAGCGGTGATCCACACAGCAGGGTTGCGACGATGCTCCTCAAGACTCCAGGCCTGCTCTGAGGTGGAGAGAAAGAGGAGAATAGGAAAGGCAAGCAAAGGCTCTAGCCTATGAGGCTCTGAATCCCTCCTATTTATAGAGGTCCCCTATCAAACCCTAATGGGTCCTCCCCTAGTGGGTATTGGATCTGCATCCAATAAGATAAGGGCTCCGTCGGATATCTCATATCCGAACCTCTACTCATCGCAATGCCTACCATATGTGTGTGACCCTCTAGGCCCAATATCGAGCTGGCCGTGAGTCATACCTATCAGAACTCCTTCTAAACCAGTGAATTATTATCTCTGTAATAATTCACTTGACTCATCGACTACGGAAGTACTAGGCCACTATGCCGTAGTCCACAGACGATACAGGGGAATCCAATCCATTGGATCTATCTGTCCTCAATTACCGTGTACCTATAATCCCTCATCCATCTAATATCCCAAAGACCGTATATCGAGCATGGTGTTGTCAGACCCATACGGTTTCTACTCGAGTCTCGCTCTAATCGGATTCTCCCGGAGAACTCTTTTTCTCTCAACCCGAATGACCCTGGCCAGGGATTTGTCTGAGCAAGAACACATGGGATATTCCTCTCATGACGCCGAGAGTGGATGATCCTCTATCGACACTCAATAGCCCTCGTAAGGTCGACTACCACTCCCAATGACCAGCTGTACTAGATCTGGGACAGCCAAACCTATAAGTCTGGTATCAAAGAGTGGAGCACTCATACAGGACATCCTTGGTGTCTCAAGTCTAAGGACCATATACACCACTAAGACTACGGAATCGCTGTCTGACAATAAGGCATCATCAACCATCCAGCATTCCGTAAGCGGATCAATCAGTGAACTCATTCTCCAATGATCACCTGTACTGTATCCCTAGTGTCCCTACATGAGCAGCTATGAGACCAGCTGCATCCATCATATGGACGGGTATACAGCACACCAGTCTATCCGGTTATCACGATGTCCCTCTCGAGTAACCTATGACCGGGATTATTTAGGATATGTGTTTAAAGGTGAATCGATCTCATTATCGTGATCTCATCACGATCCGATTCCCATTGCACAAATCCAAGGACATCACAATGTATGTATGCATTTATGCAATAGTTATAAAGTGATATACGCTAAAATATAATAAGCAAAAATATTCTGTATCAAGTCACACGTGCCATCACTCATGTGATTGGCTTGCTGGGCACCTATGACTAGCAATCTCCCACTTGACCTAAAGCCAATCACCTATGTGTCTGATCCCCATCAGACCCTTGTGACGCTCAAAGATAATATGAGACAACGACTTTGTCAGTGGATCTACAATGTTATCTTCGGATGGAACTCTTTCCACTGCTACATATCCTCGGGTTACGATCTCTCTGATAAGCTGGAACCTCCTCAGAACACTTCTGATGAGACCCGGGTTCCCTTATTTGAGTAATCGCCCCATAGTTGTCGCAATATAAGGAAGTCGACTTCTCGCTATCCGGAACGACTCCCAAATCTGTGATGAATATCTTCAACCAGACTCCCTCCTTTGCTACATCTAATGCAGCAATCTCTATGGTCGAGTCAGCAGTGGTATCTTACTTGGAACTCTTCCAGCACACTGCTCCTCCATTCAAGGTGTACACATACCCTGAATTCGACTTGCTATCATCGACATCAGACTGAAAACTTGAGTCAGTGTAGCCTTCAATCTTAAGGCTATTACCTCCATATACTAGTAAAAGATCCTTAGTCCTTCTCAAGTACTTAAGGATACACTTTACTGCTTTCCAGTGCTCCAAGCCTGGATCCGCCTGATACCTGCTCGTGATACTCAGAGCATGCGCTATATCAGGCCTAGTACATAGCATGGCATACGTGATAGACCCTATTGCTGAGGCATAAGGTATCATATTCATGTTTGCCCTTTCTTCTGGAGTCTTTGGGGACATACTTGTAGAAAGCGATATCCCATGTCTCATCGATATGAGACCTCTCTTGGAATTTTCCATGCCAAACCTTTTGACAATGATTTCTATGTACCTGGACTGGGACAAGCCAAGCATCCTTTTGGATCTATCTCTATAGATTCTAATCCCCAAGATATAGGATGCTTCCCCTAAGTCCTTCATGGAGAAGTGTCTAGATAACCAAGCCTTTACTGTGGATAGCATTCCTACGTCATTCCCAATGATGAGGATGTCATCCACATATAACACCAAAAAGGTGATAGCGCTCCCACTTACTTTCCTGTACACACAAGGCTCATCTTCGTTCTTAACGAAGTCATAAGATCTGATTGCCTCATCAAATCTTATGTTCCAACTTCGGGAAGCTTGCTTTAGTCCATAAATGGATCTAAGCAACCTACACACCTTATCTGGCCAGTTCTTGTTAGGATCGAGAGCACTAAGAGGGGGGGGTGAATTAGTGCAGCGGAAATCTTTCAGCGATTAAAAGAAGAAAGCTGCGTTCGTTCGATAAAAACGATTTCGATGTAAAAGCCGATTTTAAGATTACTTAAGATTCAATGCAGTTTACGTCTAAACACAATTTACGTTTAAATGCAGTTTGCGTCTAAACGCAGTTTTACGTCTAAATGCAGATTTACGTCTAAACGCAGATTTACGTCTAAACTCAGTTTTCGTCTAAAACGTAGTTTGCGTCTAAACACAGTTTTACGTCTAAACGTAGATTTACGTCTAAACGCAGATTTACGTCTAAACTCAGTTTACGTCTAAACACAGTTTGGGCAGTTTTACGTCTAAACACAATTTTACGTCTAGACGCAGTTTTAAAGGGATATGAACTTAGAAACTCGTTCGTAAAAGCGCAGAAGACAGTTTTGCAGAATCAAGGCGTAAACGTAAACTACAATGTAAATATCGTACGAAAACACTGGTTTACGTCTGAAAGCAGATTCGGACAGATCAGCACTTAGAAACTTGTTCGTGAAGGCGCAGAAGACAGTTTTACAGAATCAAAACGTAAACGTAAACTGTAATGTACGAAAACACCGATTTACGTCTGAATGCAGATTTGGAAAGAATAGCAGTTAGAACTTGTTCGTAAATGCGCAGAGAGCAGTAGTTATGAAGGAGGTTTGCAGTAATGATAAAGTGCTCAAAATAAACGCAAACCAGAGATTTAGAGTGGTTCGGTCAGTCTTGACCTACTCCACTTTTGGCTTCCTCCACCGACGAGGTCACCGACGTCAACTAGAGGCCTTCCTTCAATAGGCGAAGGCCAACTGCCCTTTTACAGTTTCTCTCCTTTTGACAGGCTCAGGAGACAACCTTTACAGACCTTTCTCTCCTCACTTTACAACTCAGAACTTGAAGAACAGAAGGAGGAGACTTAAAGGCTTTACAACACTTTTGAGCTCTTAGAATCACAGAAAAGATCAAGATTTTGGTGTAGGTCTGTGTCTCTTCAGTACTGAATGGGTGGGGTATTTATAGGCCCCAACCCAATTAAAATTTGGAGCTCAAAACGATCAAATCCCGGAATTCCGGGATCAGGCGGTTGCACCTCTTGACTGGAGAGGTTGCACCGCCTGGCAGAGCTCGAAGACTGAGCCCAGGCGGTGCCACCTCTTGACTGAGGCGGTTGCACCTCTCTGCCGGAGCTCGAAGACCGAGCTCAGGCGGTGCCACCTCTCTGTCAGGGAGGTTGCACCGCCCAGTCTTGCTCGAAGACTGAGCTCAGGCGGTTGCACCTCTTGACTGGAGAGGTTGCACCGCCTGGCAGAGCTCGAAGACTGAGCCCAGGCGGTGCCACCTCTTGACTGAGGCGGTTACACCTCTCTGCCGGAGCTCGAAGACCGAGCTCAGGCGGTGCCACCTCTCTGTCAGGGAGGTTGCACCGCCCAGTCTTGCTCGAAGACTGAGCTCAGGCGGTGCTACCTCCTGGCTGGGGAGGTTGCACCGCCCAGTCTCTCTGGGAGGCTTAGCCCAGGCGGTGCCACCTCCTGGCCTGGGCGGTTGCACCTCTTGGTGCAATCAGGGTCCGAATGGTTAGCTCCATTCGGCCCAATTTCAATCTTTCAGGGGCCCAATTGCCCCAAGATTAAGCCAATGGGATCACCTCCCATTTTCCAACTTAATCAACGTGCTAACTACGATTAAATCTAAGACAATTTTTGCAGCTTTGCTTCGGTGCGTCAATCGCTTCTTCCGGTAAGTTTCCGGCGAACTTCCGTCGATCATCCGATGAATCCTCGGTGATGCTCCTGCGGACTTCCGGCAAACTCCTGGACTTTGCGACGATCCACTTGGCGAGTTCCGACGAGCTTCGCTTGGCAAGCTTCTGGACTTCTCGGATCTGTTCTCGCAGAACCTCCGACGACCGTCCGAACTTCCGTCGAACTCTCGAACTCCCAACGTGATCATGAACTTGACTCCGGCGCAACTCCTGCTGCTTGTCTAACTTTCATCGTAGTTAATCCTGCACACTTATCTCAACACATAGATTAGACAACAAATGACAATTGACTTCATCATCAAAATCCGAGATTCAACAATCTCCCCCTTTTTGATGATGACAATCAATTGATAATGGAGTTATCCTTAACTCCCCCTGTCTATATGCCATAGTTGAGATAAGTCAACCTTGAATTCAAGACTCAAGAATTCAAGTGACGTATTGATAAGTTAGATCAGTTAAACTTATCAATACTCCCATCATGATACTCATGATGTATCTCTGCAAAGATGATGTCAAGGCTTGACATACATCATCAAGTTTGTATGATTGTGTTTGTAACTATTCATCATGTAGTTTCGACATTATTATATAAAGCTGTGAAGCACTATTACATGATGCACACATTTGAAATATTCTAGAAAGTTTTGCATTTTCTTCACATGATAAGATATCAACTCAAGGCATAATGCAAACTTTAGCACATGTTCATATATTTCTTGGTGATGCAGGAATGGCATAATCATAGCAGTGTTTATAGCATCACTCATAGTATTTCTAATCATAGCAGTGTTTATCAATTCATGTATTTCTCCCCCTTTGTCATCAACAAAAAGCATAGTAATTATGATACCAGGAAAATAATATTGGCAAGCTTATAGAGTAATTTTACATAGATTGCTTTAAATACTTATTCCCCTTTTTTATAAAGATTTTGTAGGATGGAATACATACACATCACTTCATCAAATTTATTCATGAAAGTGTACGAGAAAATCTGTTTTATAGCATTCGAATAAATAAGATGCATTCGGACAAGATTTTGTTGCAGATTTTCACATAAAAACATGGCAATCAAGTGATTTGATAATTCAATATAGTCCGAAAAATAATTTTAGCAAGTTTATCTATTCGGACACATCAACATCCCTAATTCTCTTCGAATGAAATCAAATTGTTCTTCACTTAGAGGTTTTGTAAAAATGTCAGCTAGTTGATGTTTAGTATCAATGAACTCTATGGTTACGTCATGATTAGTGACATGATCTCGTATAAAGTGATGTCTAATATCAATATGTTTTGTTCTTGAGTATTGTATAGGATTCTTGGTTAAGCAAATTGCACTCGTGTTATCACATTTAATGGGAATATCTTTAAGATTAACTTTGTAATCTTCTAAAGTGTTTTTCATCCATACAACTTGTGCACAGCATGCACTTGCTGCAATATATTCAGCTTCGGTTGTTGATAGTGCAACCGAGTTTTGTTTCTTTGATGACCAGGAAACAAGGGCATGTCCTAAGAATTGACATGATCCTGATGTGCTTTTTCTATCTAATCTACAGCCAGCAAAGTCTGCATCAGCATAAGCAATTAACTCAAAATTCTCTGATTTTGGGTACCATAATCCTAGATTTGTGGTACCATTAAGATATCTAAATATTCTTTTAACTGCTTTGAGATGAGATATCTTAGGGTTTGATTGAAATCTAGCACAAAGTCCTACACTGAACATGATATCTGGTCTGGTTGCAGTGAGGTAAAGTAAACTTCCTATCATACCCCTATAAGTTTTTTGATCAAAGCTTTCTCCAGTTTCATCAATTTCTAACTTAGTGGAGGTGCTCATAGGAGTATTACTAGCCTTTGAGTTGTTCATATTAAACCTTTTTAATAAATTCATGGCATATTTAGTTTGACTAATAAAGATGCCATTGCTTAGTTATTTGATTTGTAAACCTAAGATGAATGTTAATTCTCTCATTAAGCTCATTTCGAATTCAAGACTCATAGTTTTAGCAAAAGATTCACAAAGAGATTCATTTGTAGAGCCAAAGATAATATCATCAACATAAATATGAACAATGAGAAAATTATTTTCAAAATTCTTGATAAATAATGTAGTATCAACCTTACCTTTTGTAAAGTTATTTTTGATAAGAAAAGAACTAAGTCTCTCATACCAAGCCCTTGGGGCTTGTTTTAAACCATAGAGAGCTTTAGTTAATCTAAACACATGATTAGGGAGGCTATTATTTTCAAATCCAGGAGGTTGTTCAACATAAACTTTTTCGGAAATAAAGCCATTTAAAAAAGTGCTTTTAACATCCATTTGAAATAACTTAAGATTATTACTACTAGTGTAGGCAAGGAGCATCCTTATGGCTTCCAATCGAGCCACAAGTGCGAAGGTTTCTTCGTAATCGATACCTTCTTCTTGGTTGAAACCTTTGGCCACTAATCTAGCCTTGTTTCTAACCACAATACCATTTTCATCTTGCTTGTTTCTGAAAACCCATTTAGTACCAATTACTAAATGGTTATTTGGCCTAGGAACAAGCGTCCACACCTCATTTCTCTCAAATTGATTTAATTCATCTTGCATTGCGATAATCCATGAATCATCTTTCATGGCTTCATCAACACATTTGGGTTCAATTTGGGAGAGAAAGGCGGCGTTGGCACAAAAATTTTTAAAAGAAGATCGTGTTTGAACCCCCTTTGATGTGTCTCCTAATATTAGCTCCTTAGGATGAGCATCTACATACTTCCAATCCTTGGGTAAGGATGTTTCGGAAGTGGATGCATCCAAGTTGCTAGTTGGAGAAGGGGTTTCATTTAAATTTAAGGAATCAAAATTAACATCATCATCAAGATCATTTTTCTTAATTTCGAAAATCTCATTAAAAACAACATGAATGGATTCTTCAATAATTAAAGTTCTTTTATTGAAGATACGAAAAGCTTTAGAAACCGAAGAATAACCAAGAAAGATTCCTTCATCGGATTTAGCATCAAATTTTCCTAAGTTATCCTTTTCATTTAAGATAAAACACTTACACCCAAAGACTTTAAAATATGAAACATTGGGTTTTTTGTTATTCCATAACTCATAGGGAGTTTTGGTGAGTAAGGGTCTTACTAGTACTCTATTCAAAATATAACATGCAGTGTTTACGGCTTCGGCATAAAAGTATTTGGGTAGGCTGTGTTCATTCAACATGGTTCTTGTCATTTCTTGTAGATTTCGATTTTTTCTTTCTACTACCCCATTTTGTTGAGGATTTCTTGGAGTAGAGAAATTATGGTTATATCCGTTGAGTTCACAGAATTCTTGGAAATCGTGGTTTTGAAATTCTCCACCATGATCGCTTCTTATTGACGAAATCATAGAACCCTTCTCATTTTGAACAAGTTTACAGAACTTAGTAAAATATCTAAAGCATTCATTTTTTTATTTTAAGAAGTAGGTCCATGTATATCTGCTATAGTCATCAACAATGACAAAGGCATATTTGCTACCTCCTAGACTTGATGAAGAGATTGGTCCGAACAAGTCCATATGGATCAATTGTAAGGGCCTAGAGGTACTTATTTGATTTTTAGTCTTAAAACTACTCTTAATCTGTTTACCTAATTGGCAAGCATTATATACATTATCTTTGATGAACTTGATATGAGGAATTCCTCTTACAAGTTCTTTAGATGATATTTGAGTGATTAGTTTCATGCTAGCATGACCTAATCTTCTATGCCATAGCCAAGCATCCTCATTTAAAACTGAAAAACACATTTCATTACACAAATCATTGATGTCAATAGTGTATACGTTATTTTGTTTTAATGCAATCATAGACATGTTTTTATGGGGTTTTTCAATGATACAAGCATTGGATTCGAATTTGACAATGTATCCTTTATCACATAATTGACTAATGCTCAAGAGGTTATGTTTTAAACCATCAACTAACAAAACATCTTCAATAAAGAAGTTGGATTTGTTACCTATGGTTCCTTTGCCAATGATTTTACCCTTGTTGTTGTCTCCGAAGGTAACATAGCCTTCATCTATGCTAGTGAGCTTAGAGAATTGAGATGGATCTCCGGTCATATGCCTAGCATCCACTATCAAGGTACCATCTCTTGCTCCTAGCTTGGGATGGTGTGGGTTTCTACAAGAAAGGATAATTTTTAGGTACCCATTTGCTTTTGGGTGCCTCACAAATAGATCTACACTTCTTATCATGTTGCATAGAATTTGTCATGGTTCCTTTAGGAACCCAAATCAATTTGTTTGGACTTATTTTCTTGAATGGACAACAATGTGTCTTGTGTCCAAATTTACAACAGAAGTTACATTTTGCTTGGTGTTGAACATGTAAGATGGAGCCTTTTATAAAAGTGGTTGGATTTAGGTGAGGACTTTTCACAAATCCAATTCCACCTCTTTTTGGAACGTGACCCTTGTTTGCAAGGATCATGTTCAATGACTTGCTACCAACCTCGAATTTCTTCAAGGTGTCCTTGAGTAGCATGTTTTCTTTTTGGAAAGTTTCTAAGTCATGACATTTGATACATGAATTTAAACTATCATGATGTTCAACTTTTAACTTGTCAAATTCACAAGTAAGACTATCATGCACCTTTTTCAGCAATTTATATTTCTTACTGATACTCTTGCATTCGTCAAGTAACTCATTGAAAGCATTTAATAATTCATCGAAAGATAAATCAGCATTTAATGAATTCGTTACCTCCTCTCCAATAGCCATTAAGGCGTAATGAGCAACTTGCTCGGTGTTGGACCCCTCTTCCTCAGATGCGCTCGAATCATCCCATGTTGCTTTGAGCGCCTTCTTCTTTGTTGTTCTCTTTTTGGCTTGGGGACAATCACTCTTGTAGTGTCCCGGCTTTTTGCACTCATAGCAAATAACTTGATCCTTCTTGGGTTCAAGTTTATTTTTAGTATCATTCTTAAATTTGTTTCTTTTAATGAATTTTTTAAATTTTCTAGTTAGAAGTGCCAAGTCATCGTCACAGTCCTCATCACTTGAGTTTTCTCTCAAGTGATCTTCAGAAGTTTTGAGTGCCATATCCTTCCTGTTCTTTGGAAGGATGTCTTCTTGCTCTTCATGAGCCTTACAAGTCATTTCGTAGGTCATTAATGACCCGATTAGTTCTTCAAGAGGGAAATTTCGCAAATCTTTTGCCTCTTGAATAGCAGTGACTTTGGGATCTCAACTCTTGGGAAGGGATCTTAGTATCTTATTAACAAGTTCAAAATCCGAAAAGCTCTTTCCGAGTCCTTTTAGACCGTTGACGACATCCGTGAAACAGGTAAACATGTCGCCAATGGTTTCACTCGGTTTCATCCAAAAAAGTTCGAAAGAATGTAACAACAAATTGATTTTTGACTCTTTTACTCTACTTGTGCCCTCATGGGTCACTTCGAGTGTGTGCCAAATATCAAATGCAGTTTCACAAGTTGAAACACGGTTAAACTCGTTTTTATCAAGTGTACAAAATAAGGCATTCATAGCCTTTGCATTAAGAGCGAAAGCCTTCTTCTACAAATCATTCCAATCGATCATTGGAAGAGAAGACTTCGAAAATCCGTTTTCGACAAGATTCCACAGTTCAAAATCCATAGAAATAAGAAAGATCCTCATTCGGGTCTTCCAGTAGGTGTAGTCCGTCCCACTGAACATGGGTGTGTTGAATCTCGGATTTTGATGATGAAACTAATTGATTGTGTTTAAATGTTTGACTACATTTTGAGTGATACAGGTCTACTCGATCAGGATTAGACAATTAACGCAGGAGGAATTGACGTTGCGTCGGAGGAGATCACGTCAGGATATTGGATGGCAGAAGGCTTCGGGCGTCGGGCATCGGGCCAAGGAGAGCGAAATTGCGCCAAGGATATCGGGGTTGCGGAGGTCAACCGCCGATTGGGCAACAAGCTGCAAGAGAGGACGATGCACCGAAGAATCGGATGAAGCGCCAACCAATGACGTGCCGGGCAACAGAATGTCAATTTGCGTTATAATAATTGTCTAGATCGGAGTAGAGTGTTTGCTTGTGTGTGCAGGATTAACTACGATAACCAAAAAACACAAAGCGAGAATACCGGAGTCAAGTTCGATGGACGTTTAAGAGTTCGAAGAATCGTCGGAGATGCTGCCAGAACCAACCGAGAAGAAATCGGGAACCTGTCGGAATTTTCGGAAGTTCGCCGAAGAGATCGTCGGAGGTTCACGGAGATCACCGAGAAGGCTCGGCTACTCATTAAAGTCATCACAAGTTCGGGAGCTTGCTAGAAGCCCGTCGGAAGAGTTCGTCGGAAAAGCTCGCCGGAACAAGACTCGACGTTCGCGGTTAAAAAACTTGCTTAGGATGTTTTTTTATGTAGTTCACCTGTAATTAGGATTAGGATTAAGAGATAATCCTATATCCTGGTTAGGGGCCAACTGGGGCCAAAATCAGATTTGGTTTGGGCGAAAAATAAGCCAAACCAATGAATCGGAAAGTCAGGCGGTGGAACCGCCTGGCTGGGCGGTGGCACCGCCCAGCACCCGAGTGCTGGGCGGTGACACCTCCTTGGCTGGGCGGTGGCACCGCCCAGCACCCGAACGCTGGGCGGTGGCACCGCCTGGCTGGGCGGTGGAACCGCCAGCACCGGGAACCCTAAGAGAATTCAAATTTTGGAGCCCAAAATTTGAATCCTCTTGAGGCCTATAAATACCCCTCAAATCTCAGCTGAGGTTACAACTTTTGAGAAGCATTTTGATTGAGAGAAAAGTCTTAGAAAGTCTTAGCAAGTCTTGTTTTCAATTTGCTAGAGAGTTCTCCTCCTTCTTTCTTATTGAAAATTTGTAAGAGGTTGAGCTGCTTGTAAAAGGTTGTAAGAGGGGTGTTTACCCTTCCATTTCAAGAGACTTGCTAGTGGAAGGTGGGAGCCTCATCGAAGAGGGGCCTCGCAAGTGGAGTAGGTCATTTGACCGAACCACTCTAAAAATCGGCGTAATCTCTGGTTTGCTTTTTATTATTGTCATTTACATTACTGCAAATCTTCTTACTGCTTTAGTTCCTCATTACTCTTGCTGCGCAACTTTAAGAATACGCCTTCAAGTTAAATTTCTCAAGTTTCATTCTTAACGTACGAAAGATTTTGTTAAAATCGAAGTTTTAATCCGCTGCACTAATTCACCCCCCCCTCTTAGTGCCGCTCCGATCCTAACAAGTGGTATCAGAGCCACGGTTTTCTACTTTGGTTTAACACCCAAATAGAAATGGCTCTTTATGGCTTTCAAGAGGGTCATTCTCTCATTCGTCCTCCCTTTTTCAATGGGACGGACTACACTTGTTGGAAAACTCAAATGAGAGTTTTCTTACTTTCTTTGGATTTGAATTTATGGCACATAGTCGAAAATGGATTTGAAATGTCTTCTCTCCCAATGAACCATTGGAATGATTTGGAGAAGAAGATGTTTTCTCTAAATGCAAAGGCTATGAATGCCTTATATTGTGCACTTGACAAAAATGAATTTAATCGTGTTTCGATGTGTGACTCGGCTTTTGATATTTGGAGAACTCTAGAGGTCACTCATGAAGGCACTAGCCGAGTGAAAGAGTCCAAAATCAATATTCTTGTGCATTCTTATGAACTTTTTCGGATGAAACCAAGTGAGTCCATCGGAGACATGTACACCCGGTTCACGGATGTCATCAATGGACTCAAAGCTCTTGGTAAAAGTTTTTCTAATTTTGAACTAGTCACTAAAATCTTAAGATCCCTTCCAAAAAGTTGGGATCCAAAAGTTATGGCCATTCAAGAGGCCATGGACCTTAAAACATTCCCTCTCGAAGAACTTATTGGGTCTCTAATGACCTACGAAATGAACAATGTGACAAAAAAGAAACTCGAGAACAACCTTCCAAATGATAGGAAGGATTTGGGACATAGAACACATGAAGACCACTCGAGCATAAGCTCAAGTGATGGTGAACTTAAACTACTAATGAAACAAAAATTAAAAAGCAAAAAGAATGGAACTACTTGCTTTGAACGCAAGAAGAACAAAAGTTGGGATGAATTGAGCTCTTCCGAAGACGAGGAGAAAATCAAGAAAGGCGAGGTGGCAAACTATGCCTCACCCTCTTTCAACAATGAGGTAATCAAAATCCCACTAATTTATTTCGAAATTACATAATACTTTCTTGAGTTATTTTTAATTTAGTTTAGGATTAATTTTCTTGAAAATTGCTTGTGTTATGTTAATGCAATAAAATGTTAGATATAAATATAATGCTTATACACCTAGTAAGATTAATCTTATATATGTGCTTGAGAAGCAAGAATTTGTATTTTGACGATTTCCATATTGATTTTCAATGACGATGCATGACTTTTGAATGGAAGGTTTGATGATTTGTTTATGAACCTTATCTTTGGTTTTCAAACATGATGTATAGTTTTGACATAAGAACAAAAATTTGAAGCATGCTAATATAAAGTCAATCATATAAAGTAAAACTAAAGAAATTTTAAATATCTATAAGAATCATTCAAAATTATGTTCAATAAAACCTTACTTGATGTTGTAATGAAACTATTGAAAGTTTTGATGCTATGATTTGATGATTTTATGCATGAGATTGTAAAGTTATACATGATGATTTTTTGGTCTTGATGGTTTTTATGACAAAATTCATTTTTCGATCCTAAATGTTGATGCACATTTTTATCTAGCATAAATGACATGAATTTAAATAACTAAAAAGAGAAAAGCATTGTTCTTGAAAATTATTTTTCTCTATCTTGTTGATTTATATGAATCCCTTGAAAATGATTTTGGTTTGATGATTTGAATTACAAATGAGTTATATCAAAATCATGATATTGATTTGACTTGAAGTAATGAGTTGAAATCTTTTTTTTTGGAATTATGTGTTGCACTTTTTTATCTTGATGATCTTTGATTTTTTTTTGTTTTAAAACGATGATGCATGGATTTGAAAGAAAAGGAGATGCATGCATGGAATCAATCAATAAGTTGAAACAAAAGGAGGAAAGATTTTTTATTGAAAATTTTCTTTTTCTCTATCTTATTGATTTATACCTAAGAGACCAATAAAATTATTTATGTCATTTTGAATCTCTTGAAAGAAATGTTGAGATTTTGATGATTTAGACGATTTGAATTTGAATGAGTTTTATCTAAAATCATGATCTTGATTCCGTGATATTTACAAATTAAGATTTATTATGAATCAAGATTTTTCATTAATCGATCTCCTAAGATTTTCTTTTGATTATTAATGAGTAGGTTTTTCAAAAAGAAATCATGTCTTCTGGTATTCACATGTTCTAATCCTTCATGATAAAATTTTTATGTAATTCCTTATATTCATGAAATGTTTATCTCATCACCAATTATTTTCTTCTTGATATTCCTTATTTGGTGATATAAAATCATGCATGAAATACTCTTGAGATTATTTTGATGCATACAAATGAAAAGTTATGATCATGCATGGTAGGATGCAATTTGACAAATTAATACCATTATGATTTGAAATATTTATAATTTGGAATGATGCATGCAATACTTATGCCTTTTATTATGATAATATATGTGATGTATTGCATATGATGTGAATCATGAATGCTTTAAATGATAAATGTCTTGATATCATGATTGATGATTTTGTTCTATGCATAAGATTTTTAAAATTATGCATAATAAATCTTGTAATTTACAGATTATCGATTTTCTTTTTACCATAATGAAAGTGCCTTATTGATCCTTGTCATAATAAATCTAGCACTTTCGGTTTTAAACATGATACATGTTTTTATTTGACATAAAAAAAAAAGGGAGGCATGCTTGAATGAAATAAATTACATGAATTGAAGCAACTAAAAGAGAAGAACATTTTTCTTCTTGAAAATTATTTTTTTCTATATTATTGATTTTGATGAATCTATTTGTATTATTTTTATGAATCTCATAGATTATGAAAATGATTTGAATTTAATGGATTTTATTGAAATTATGATCTTGATTTCTCACAATTTTCTATTGAATGAATCAAGTTTGTTTTCTATTTAAAAGGATATTTATCAAAATTTTCATGGTCTTTTAGTATTCATGATATTGATAATTATATTTTGAAACTCTATGTAAATCAAGATTCTTCATCATGATTCTCTCGTTTTATAAAAGAGGAGATGTTCTATGTGAATCATAAGATTTTATATGCATGAATTGAGATTCTTTTTGCTATTAACTAGCAAGAAACTTGTTTTTGTAAACCATGACATGCTACTTGACATCTTGATAATTTATAACTTGAGTTTTCTTTTTGAATCAAGATTGTTTCCTATCATGTTTTCTATCTACAAAAGAAGAAATTTGTCAAAAATGTTATATGTCTTTTGACATTCATTTTTCATCTTTATTATTTACCCTTATCATGATTTGAATATTATAGTAAAGAGAAATGAATTACATGATTGTATTGTTATTCCCTTCTATTTGACACTGACAAAGGGGGAGCAAAACTTGCTAGATAGCAAATTTGCTAGCTTGCACAATTTGAAAAGAGGCAAAATAGTCCATCTTGCACATCTCAAAAGATGTAAAATTTTGCTAACTTTTTATGTGCAAAAGTTGATAGCTTGTATACTATAAATTTGCATACCAAAAATACAATCTTGTTTATCTCAAGATGCAAAACATACTAACTTGCACTTTGCAACGGAAGCAAAATTGCTAGCTCAAACATTGCAAAGGAAGCAAAAATTTGCTAGCTTACAATTTGCATATTTCAAGAAGCAAGAGTTGCTTTCTTGAACATCTCAATATTGCTAGCTTGCATGATGTAGAACTTGCTATCTTGAACATTACCAAAAGTGCTATCTTATATGCTGTAAAACTTGTATATCTAAAACTTGATAGCTTGAATGTCCCAAGCATGATGCATTACTTGCTAAATTTTCTATCTTCAAAATTGCATGATGATAAAAATTTAATATTATGTTTTTCATGCAATGGTTTGAACCCATATAATAAACACATAAGAGTAGCTACTTCTCCTTTTTGTTGATGACATAGGGGGAGAAGTATATTGATGACTTCATGCATTGAATTAAATATTTTATATATTTGCATGATAGTTTAAATGTTTTTCATAACATGTGATGAATGTTACTTGGATTTGGGATAATCCAAGTGTTCTATCAATGGCATATTGATAGGGGGAGTTTAGTTAAACTCCGGGGAGTTAAGGTTAACTCCGTTAGTCATCAATTAGTTGTCATCATCAAAAAGGGGGAGATTGTTGAATCTCGGATTTTGATGATGAAACTAATTGATTGTGTTTAAATGTTTGACTACATTTTGAGTGATACAGGTCTACTCGATCAGGATTAGACAATTAACGCAGGAGGAATTGACGTTGCGTCGGAGGAGATCACGTCAGGATATTGGATGGCAGAAGGCTTCGGGCGTCGGGCATCGGGCCAAGGAGAGCGAAATTGCGCCAAGGATATCGGGGTTGCGGAGGTCAACCGCCGATTGGGCAACAAGCTGCAAGAGAGGACGATGCACCGAAGAATCGGATGAAGCGCCAACCAATGACGTGCCGGGCAACAGAATGTCAATTTGCGTTATAATAATTGTCTAGATCGGAGTAGAGTGTTTGCTTGTGTGTGCAGGATTAACTACGATAACCAAAAAACACAAAGCGAGAATACCGGAGTCAAGTTCGATGGACGTTTAAGAGTTCGAAGAATCGTCGGAGATGCTGCCAGAACCAACCGAGAAGAAATCGGGAACCTGTCGGAATTTTCGGAAGTTCGCCGAAGAGATCGTCGGAGGTTCACGGAGATCACCGAGAAGGCTCGGCTACTCATTAAAGTCATCACAAGTTCGGGAGCTTGCTAGAAGCCCGTCGGAAGAGTTCGTCGGAAAAGCTCGCCGGAACAAGACTCGACGTTCGCGGTTAAAAAACTTGCTTAGGATGTTTTTTTATGTAGTTCACCTGTAATTAGGATTAGGATTAAGAGATAATCCTATATCCTGGTTAGGGGCCAACTGGGGCCAAAATCAGATTTGGTTTGGGCGAAAAATAAGCCAAACCAATGAATCGGAAAGTCAGGCGGTGGAACCGCCTGGCTGGGCGGTGGCACCGCCCAGCACCCGAGTGCTGGGCGGTGACACCTCCTTGGCTGGGCGGTGGCACCGCCCAGCACCCGAACGCTGGGCGGTGGCACCGCCTGGCTGGGCGGTGGAACCGCCAGCACCGGGAACCCTAAGAGAATTCAAATTTTGGAGCCCAAAATTTGAATCCTCTTGAGGCCTATAAATACCCCTCAAATCTCAGCTGAGGTTACAACTTTTGAGAAGCATTTTGATTGAGAGAAAAGTCTTAGAAAGTCTTAGCAAGTCTTGTTTTCAATTTGCTAGAGAGTTCTCCTCCTTCTTTCTTATTGAAAATTTGTAAGAGGTTGAGCTGCTTGTAAAAGGTTGTAAGAGGGGTGTTTACCCTTCCATTTCAAGAGACTTGCTAGTGGAAGGTGGGAGCCTCATCGAAGAGGGGCCTCGCAAGTGGAGTAGGTCATTTGACCGAACCACTCTAAAAATCGGCGTAATCTCTGGTTTGCTTTTTATTATTGTCATTTACATTACTGCAAATCTTCTTACTGCTTTAGTTCCTCATTACTCTTGCTGCGCAACTTTAAGAATACGCCTTCAAGTTAAATTTCTCAAGTTTCATTCTTAACGTACGAAAGATTTTGTTAAAATCGAAGTTTTAATCCGCTGCACTAATTCACCCCCCCCTCTTAGTGCCGCTCCGATCCTAACAGGGTGGACGCATAATAGAATGCCCCTCTTGGTTTCCGGCGTATGCCATTTCTCTTTGGGTTTTAATCCGTTAGAGAGTTAACCTTGCTCTGATACCAATTGTTAGGATCGAGAGCACTAAGAGGGGGGGGTGAATTAGTGCAGCGGAAATCTTTCAGCGATTAAAAGAAGAAAGCTGCGTTCGTTCGATAAAAACGATTTCGATGTAAAAGTCGATTTTAAGATTACTTAAGATTCAATGCAGTTTACGTCTAAACACAATTTACGTTTAAATGCAGTTTGCGTCTAAACGCAGTTTTACGTCTAAACGCAGATTTACGTCTAAACGCAGATTTACGTCTAAACTCAGTTTTCGTCTAAAACGCAGTTTTACGTTTTAAACGTAGTTTGCGTCTAAACGCAGTTTTACGTCTAAACGTAGATTTACGTCTAAACGCAGATTTACATCTAAACGCAGATTTACGTCTAAACTCAGTTTACGTCTAAACACAGTTTGGGCAGTTTTACGTCTAAACACAATTTTACGTCTAGACGCAGTTTTAAAGGGATCTGAACTTAGAAACTCGTTCGTAAAAGCGCAGAAGACAGTTTTGCAGAATCAAGGTGTAAACGTAAACTGCAATGTAAATATCATACGAAAACACTGGTTTACGTCTGAAAGCAGATTCGGACAGATCAGCACTTAGAAACTTGTTCGTGAAGGCGCAGAAGACAGTTTTGCAGAATCAAAACGTAAACGTAAACTATAATGTACGAAAACACCGATTTACGTCTGAATGCAGATTTGGAAAGAACAGCAGTTAGAACTTGTTCGTAAAAGCGCAGAGAGCAGTAGTTATGAAGGAGGTTTGCAGTAATGATAAAGTGCTCAAAATAAACGCAAACCAGAGATTTAGAGTGGTTCGGTCAGTCTTGACCTACTCCACTTTTGGCTTCCTCCACCGACGAGGTCACCGACGTCAACTAGAGGCCTTCCTTCAATAGGCGAAGGCCAACTGCCCTTTTACAGTTTCTCTCCTTTTGACAGGCTCAGGAGACAACCTTTACAGACCTTTCTCTCCTCACTTTACAACTCAGAACTTGAAGAACAGAAGGAGGAGACTTAAAGGCTTTACAACACTTTTGAGCTCTTAGAATCACAGAAAAGATCAAGATTTTGGTGTAGGTCCGTGTCTCTTCAGTGCTGAATGGGTGGGGTATTTATAGGCCCCAACCCAATTCAAATTTGGAGCTCAAAACGATCAAATCCCGGAATTCCGGGATCAGGCGGTTGCACCTCTTGACTGGAGAGGTTGCACCGCCTGGCAGAGCTCGAAGACTGAGCCCAGGCGGTGCCACCTCTTAACTGAGGCGGTTGCACCTCTCTGCCAGAGCTCGAAGACCGAGCTCAGGCGGTGCCACCTCTCTGTCAGGGAGGTTGCACCGCCCAGTCTTGCTCGAAGACTGAGCTCAGGCGGTGCTACCTCCTGGCTGGGGAGGTTGCACCGCCCAGTCTCGCTGGGAGGCTTAGCCCAGGCGGTGCCACCTCCTGGCCTGGGCGGTTGCACCTCTTGGTGCAATCAGGGTCCGAATGGTTAGCTCCATTCGGCCCAATTTCAATCTTTCAGGGGCCCAATTGCCCCAAGATTAAGCCAATGGGATCACCTCCCATTTTTCAACTTAATCAATGTGCTAACTACGATTAAATCTAAGACAATTTCTGCAGCTTTGCTTCGGTGCGTCAATCGCTTCTTCCGTCAAGTTTCCGGCGAACTTCCGTCGATCATCCGATGAATCCTCGGTGATGCTCCTCGGACTTCCGGCAAACTCCTGGACTTTGCGACGATCCACTTGGCGAGTTCCGACGAGCTTCGCTTGGCAAGCTTCTGGACTTCTCGGATCTGTTCTCGCAGAACCTCCGACGACCGTCCGAACTTCCATCGAACTCTCGAACTCCCAACGTGATCATGAACTTGACTCCGGCGCAACTCCTGCTGCTTGTCTAACTTTCATCGTAGTTAATCCTGCACACTTATCTCAACACATAGATTAGACAACAAATGACAATTGACTTCATCATCAAAATCCGAGATTCAACAGTTCTTGGACACGAATCCCTCAGGTTGCATCATATACACCTCCTCCTCGAGGTTCCCATTGAGGAATGCGGTTTTCACATCCATCTGCCAGATCTCATAATCATAGTGTGCTGCAATAGCCAATAGAATTCTGATGGATTTTAGCATTGCTACGGGTGAGAAGGTTTCGTCGTAGTCAACACCTTGCCTTTGATGATACCCCTTAGCCACTAGCCTTGCTTTATAGGTCTCTACCTTTCCATCTACTCCGATCTTTTTCTTAAAGATCCACTTGCAACCGATGGGTACAATACCTTCGGGCGCATCAACTAGGTTCCAAACCTTATTGGAGTACATAGAATCCATCTCAGAATTCATGGCTTCTTGCCACTTCCCGGAGTCTATACTCATAATAGCCTCCCCGTAGGTCTGAGGATCAATATCCTCTACATCCTCTCCTCTAATATGCCCCACATATCTCTCAGGAGGATGAGATACTCTATCAGACCTGCGTAAAGTTGATACTTGTGTATTAGGTACCTGAACAGACTCAGGTTGTAGAGTGGTGCTTGAGCTTGGTTCTCCAACCTCGCTCAACTCTATCATTCTCCCACTGTCTCCGCCAAGAATGTGTTCCTTCTCAAGGAACACTGCTCTCTTAGCTACAAAGACCTTTTGGTCCTCGAGATGATAGAAATAATACCCACAAGTTTCCTTGGGGTATCCCACAAATTTGCATCGCTCTGTCCTTGATTCTAACTTATCGGGGTTGTGTCTTTTAACATCGGCAGGGCAACCCCAAATCTTAACAACCTTAAGATCATGCTTCTTCCCTTTCCATATCTCATATGGTGTAGACACTACCGACTTAGTTGGAATTCTGTTCAGAAGGTAAGCTGCGGTTTCTAGGGCATATCCCCAGAATGAGATGGGTAGGTCAGCGAAACTTATCATGGACCGTACCATATCTAATAACGTACGATTTCTCCTTTCAGAGACACCATTGAGCTGAGGTGTGTAAGGAGGTGTCCATTGGGATAATATCCCATGGTCCTTGAGGAACTAAGTAAACTCTATACTTAAGTACTCACCTCCTCGATCTGATCGAAGAGTTTTGATACTCTTTCCAGTCTGGTTCTCCACCTCATTCTTATACTCTCTGAATTTCTCAAAGGACTCGGACTTGTACTTCATTAAGTACACATATCCATACCTTGAGAAATCATCAGTAAATGTAATGAAGTAGGAGTAACCTCCAATGGCATGAGTTGACATGGGTCCACATACATCACTATGTATGAATTCCAACAACTCAGTGGCTCTCTCTCCAGTTCCACTAAATGAAGAAGAGTTGGTCAATTTTCCACGAATGCAAGGCTCACAAGTTGCATATGACACGTAGTCGAATGGATCTAGATATCCATCATTTAACAACTTTTGAATCCTTCTTTCATTGATGTGACCTAGCCTACAATGCCACAAGTATGCACTGTTTACCTCATCTCGTTTCCTCTTAGATACATTTACATTCATGATATGTGGAGTAGTGTCTAACATAAATAAACCATTATGCAATGTTCCTTTCGTGATGATCTTATCATCTAATAATATCGAACAACCATTGTTCTCAAAAACAAATTTATATCCACTAACTGTTAAACATGAAATGGAGATAATGTTTTTGATAATAGAAGGAACAAAATAACATGCATCTAATGCAATAAAAGCTCCACTATGCAGATGTAGGGCGACCTCGCCAACAGCTACTACAGTAACTTTTACTCCATTACCCATCTTGAGGTCCATCTCGCCTCTCTCTAGTCTCCTAGGCCTTGCCAGAACCTGCAACGAATTGCATATATGATAAGCACTACCGGTATCCAATACCCATGTGTTATCATAAGAGTCTGACAAATGGAGACTGATCATGAATGTACCTGAAGCTTCATCAAGCTTTTGTTTCGCCCTTTCTGCAAGGTACTCTTTGTAGTTCCTCTTCCAGTGCCCATCTTTACCACAATGGAAGCATTGGCCTTTGTCCTTTACTGGGTCTTTCTTAGCAACCTTTGCTTTACCTGGTCTGCCCTTGCCCTTTCCCTTCTTAAGGGACCTTTCTGCTTTCCTTTTCTTTCTGGTCTCACCAGTGTAGAGAACTGGCTTCTCTTTCTTAATAGTACTCTCTGCTTCCCTCAACATATTGAGGAGCTCTGGGAGAGTCACCTCAAGCTTGTTCATATTAAAATTCATTATGAACTGTGAAAAGGAATCTGGTAGGGACTGAAGCACAATGTCCACACACAAGTTATCCTCTAGGACCATTCCTAGACCTGTGAGTTTCTCTATCCATTCAATCATCTTTAGGACATGGTTCTGAACCGGTGTCCCCTCAGTCATCCTAGCACGGAAAAGGCTCTTGGATATCTCATATCGTTGAGTCCTTCCCTGTTCCTCAAACAATTTGCGGACATGTAGGAGAATGGATCTGGCATCCATCTTTTCATGTTGTCTCTGTAACTCAGGAGTCATAGAGCCCAACATATAGCACTGAGCAAGAGTGGAGTCATCAATGTACTTCACGTAGCGAGCGATCTCATCCTCGTTTGCCCCTTCTTCGGGCGTAGGCATCACTGTATCAAGGACGTACACGATTTTCTCCGCTGTGAGAATAATTCTCAAGTTACGGAGTCAATCCGTATAATTTGGACCAGTGAGGCAGTTGACATCAAGTATGTCACGTAAGGGATTTGAAAGCGACATTTTCTGAAAATAAAGATGCAGCAGAAATGAATAACATGCAGATTTTGCAAGAAATAAACTATCAAGATATGAACTTCTATCTTAATATGCTCCCACTATTTTACTAGCGAGTCACGCGACACCCTCAGCACGTGAAACGGAAGTCTCCGGTAGACTTCTAGTGGGGATCAGGATCCAATCAGCGTCTTAGTATAACCTCGAGGGACTCGACCAATCACACTAAGCCTAAAAGGTAGGCAACTCTTGCCGATCACAACTCCTTGTGATTCCCGTCCTGTTCGGCCTCCGAATCACCATGGCCTCGAGGGACTCGACCAACCATGATGCTCGGTTAAGTCAACACCTTCGTTACAAGATGAGTCTGATTTGATGATATACCCTCGAGGGACTCGACCAAATATACCATGCCCTCAGGTCACCGGTGACATCTCTTTGTCGTAAGCAAGATAGCGAATCGCGATATAGGTGAGTCTCGAGGGACTCGACCAACTCAACCTACACCGGGAATCGGTTCCTACTCATAACGATGGAAGGCCACGTGGGTCAATCTAATTGCCTCACGTTTACCGACTTAATATTATTGAGAGATGTTTCTAAGATTTGGTCTCCTAATATGACATGTCACACATATACATATTTAATATATATCTACATCGCATGCAAATATATATACTTATCTAGTATGTGTATAATCAATTACACTAGATGATCATGGACCACAACCTAATGTGATTAGGCCCGAGCCAGTAGGCCTAATCACTCACATCAAGATCTATGTGTGCAACGATGCATCTCCATGCCCTATGATCGTCCATCTCGTCCTCATCGGTTCCGTCGACATCTTGATGCATCTTCATGCATCGCGATCGTCCTTCTCGTGAGTCCCGCTATCGCATCCACGCTCCCGCTGCGCCTCCTCATGTGATTACAACTTAATCATAGGCACGCAGGCCCGACAATAAACGAGAAATATAATGGAGGCTCGCAGACCTTAATAATAATAATCACAAGTACACACATCACACGGTCTATGATCATCCGTCCACACATCATATATCACATGTATAAATAATCATCATCATGTAGGACTACTAGATAATAATAAAAATAATAATCAACTAAACCTTTTAATTAATTAATATTTTCTGAAATCAGGGACATGTAAGGAATTTTTGAATTTATAGGGGTATTTTTGTAATTTGGACAAAGATAGAAACTGAAATTTCTCAAATTTCGAGGGGCAAAACTGTCTTTTGCCCAGAAAACCCTAATGCCCTTTCCCCCTTTCGCTGCTGCCGCCGCCGCCACCCTGCCAGCGGCGGCCTGTGCGGCGGGGCGAGGGCACTGCCCTCGCCTGCAGGCGGCAAGCCCGCTGGCGGCGACGCCGCTGCGGGTGGGCGCCCCCTTCGGGCGCCGCTGCCTCCGCAGGCGGTGTTGTCCCGCCGAGCGGCCGCCCCTGTGGGGGGGGGGGGTTTCGCCCGCGGGAGCAGCGGTGGCAGGCGCCGCTGCCCTACGGCGGCAGGCGCTGCTTCCTTGTGGCGGCTCGCGCCGCTGCCCTGCGGCAGCAGGCGCCTCTGCCCGTGGGCTGCCAGCCCCGCCGGCAGCAAGCCTGCTGCAAGCAGGCCGCTGGCCGGCTGTTGCAGACGCAGCCCCTGTGCTGCCCGGCTTCGGCTGCGCTTCACGCACGCAGATCGAGGGCAACAACTGTTGCTGCCCTTTTTCGGTTTTGCGTCAACGATTTTGACGTCAATATTCTTCCTAAACACAACACACGCAGTTCAAAACCAATCATTCGCACGAACAACATGGCTCTCATACCATTGTTGAGAAATCTTGGGGGCGACATCACATGCGCAGCGGAAGAACAAGAAAACAAAATCCCCGATTCCCAAAAAGATGTTCGTAGTCGTGCGAAGATTGGTGCGAAAAATCCGCGAAACAGAAAACTGCGTATAGAGTAGATTGTGTTACCTAGGGAGAGGGTGAAGGAGGTCAAGCGTCCTCCTCTCTAGCGGTGATCCACACAGCAGGGTTGCGACGACGCTCCTCAAGACTCCAGGCCTGCTCTGAGGTGGAGAGGAAGAGGAGAATAGGAAAGGCAAGTAAAGGCTCTAGCCTATGAGGCTCTGAATCCCTCCTATTTATAGAGGTCCCTTGTCAAACCCTAATGGGTCCTCCCCTAGTGGGTATTGGATCTGCATCCAATAAGATAAGGGCTCCGTCGGATATCTCATATCCGAACCTCTACTCATCGCAATGCCTACCATATGTGTGTGACCCTCTAGGCCCAATATCGAGCTGGCCGTGAGTCATACCTGTCAGAACTCCTTCTAACTCAGTGAATTATTATCTCTGTAATAATTCACTTGACTCATCAACTACGGAAGTACTAGGCCACTACGCCGTAGTCCCCAGACGATACAGGGGAATCCAATCCATCAGACCTGTCTGTCCTCAGTTACCGTGTACCTATAATCCCTCATCCATCTAATATCCCAGAGACCGTATATCGAGCATGGTGTTGTCAGACCCATACGGTTTCTACTCGAGTCTCGCTCTAATCGGATTCTCCCGGAGAACTCTTTCTCTCTCAACCCGAATGACCATGGCTAGGGATTTGTCTAAGCAAGAACACATGGGATATTCCTCTCATGACGCCGAGAGTGGATGATCCTCTATCGACACTCAATAGCCCTCGTAAGGTCGACTACCACTCCCAATGACCAGTTGTACTAGATCTGGGACAGCCAAACTTATAAGTCTGGTATCAAAGAGTGGAGCACTCATACAAGACATCCTTGGTGTCTCAAGTCTAAGGACCAGATACACCACTAGGACTACGGAATCGCTGTCTGACAATAAGGCATCATCAACCATCCAGCATTCCGTAAGTGGATCAATCAGTGAACTCATTCTCTAATGAGCACCTGTACTGTATCCCTAGTGTCCCTACACGAGCAGCTATGAGACCAGCTGCATCCATCATATGGACGGGTATACAGCACACCAGTCTATCCGGTTATCACGATGTCCCTCTCGAGTAACCTATGATCGGGATTATTTAGGATATGTGTTTAAAGGTGAATCGATCTCATTATCGTGATCTCATCACGATCCGATTCCCATTGCACAAATCCAAGGATATCACAATATATGTATGTATTTATGCAATAGTTATAAATTGATATACGCCAAAATATAATAAGCAAAAAGATTCTGTATCAAGTCACATGTGCCATCACTCATGTGATTGGCTTGCTGGGCACCTATGACTAGCAGCTCGGACCCTATCGCACCACGAGGCACTGTCAATGAGTCAGGTTGTTTGGGAATGTAGCCCCAATCGGTCAGTAAATTCCATCCAAGGCTAAATATGGGCGAGAGACCGATAGCGAACAAGTACCGCGAGGGAAAGATGAAAAGGACTTTGAAAAGAGAGTCAAAGAGTACTTGAAATTATCGGGAGGGAAGCGGATGGGGGCCGGCGATGCACCTCAGTCGGATGAGGAATGGCGGTTAGCCAGTTCGCCGCTCGGCTCGGGGTGCAGATCAATGTGGGCTGCATCGACGACCGAAGCCCGGACGGATCGTTCGTTCATGGGGATACCGTCGATGCGGTCGAGGACATGACGTGCACCATCGGCATGCCCCGCGGGGTACACGTGTGACCTAGGCATCAGCTAGTGGGCTCCCCATCCGACCCGTCTTGAAACACAGACCAAGGAGTCTGACATGCGTGCAAGTCGACGGGTGCGAAAACATGGAAGGCACAAGGAAGCTAATGGGCGGGAACCCTCTCGAGGGGTTGCACCGCCGATCGACCCCGATCTTCTGTGAAGGGTTCGAGTTGGAGCATGCATGTCGGGACCCGAAAGATGGTGAACTATGCCTAAGCGAGGTGAAGCTAGAGGAAACTCTGGTGGAGGCCCGAAGCAATACTGATGTGCAAATTGTTCGTCTGACTTGGATATAGGGGCGAAAGACTAATCGAACCATCTAGTAGCTAGTTCCCTCCGAAGTTTCCCTCAGGATAGCTGGAGCCCATGTGCGAGTTCTATCGGGTAAAGCCAATGATTAGAGGCATCAGGGGCGCAACGCCCTCGACCTATTCTCAAACAAATACCCCTCTCATCCCTACTTAGATAACACAACAAATAAGAGTAAAAAGAAAGGAAAATATTATTGTAATCTTGTGAGAACTCATCTCAAGCTTTAAGTGTTAGTGAAGTTTAAGAGAGGAGGTAGTGGGAGTGTAAAGGTTCTCTCCTAAACCTATTAAAAGGAGAATCGAGTTGTAAGGGTAGTTGATCTTCGCCCATTGAAAAAAGATTAGTAGTGGAAGCTGGTGGCCTCAAATGAAGAGGAATCGAGAGTGGATGTAGGTCACGACGACTGAACCACTATAAAACTCGGTTTGTATTTCTATTCTTGCTATTTATCTTTACTGCAAATTGCCTTACTTCCTTACTACTTTCACTACACTTACAAATGAGCTTTCAAGTTAAACTCATCTTTCCGATATGGGCTTTTGTTGAAATAATTTTATTGAACGAGATTTCTAAAATTGCCCCCCTCCACCCCCCTCCTTAGTGCCAACTTGATCCACCACAGTTGGTATCAGAACCTTATTTCTCTCTATTTGGTTTAACACCTAAGAGAGATGACTTTTTTCAGCTTTCAATGGGACGGACTATGTTCAATGGGACGGACTACACGTTCAATGGGACGGACTACACGTATAATAAATTCAACCGAGTTTCTATTTGTGAAATTGCTTATGAGATTTGATAAAATCTTGAAATCACACATGAAGACAAGAATAGAGTTAAAGAGTCTAAAGTCAATCTTTTGATGCATGATTTTGAATTGTTTCAAATGAAGCCGAGTGAAACTATTATTAATATGTACACCCATTTTATAGATGTCGTCAATAGTTTAAAAGCTCTTGGCAAATGTTTTTTGAATTTTGAACTTGTTAATAAGATATTAAGATCCCTTCCAAAAAGCTGGGATCCTAAAGTAACTGCAATTCAAGAAGCTAAGAACTTGAACAACTTTCTGCTTGAAGAACTTATCGGGTCTTTGATGACTTACGAAATGACATGTAATGCATATGAAAAACTTGAAAAAAACCTTCCAAAGAATAGGAAGGATTTGACACTTCGAATAATAGAATACCACTTGAGTGATAACTCAAGTGATGATGATGATGACTTTGAATTTCTCACAATAAAGCTTAAAAAGTTCTTAAAACAAGAATCAAAGAATAAAAATGAACTTAAAAAGAAGAAGTCGCCAAAGAAGAAGAAAGTATTCAAGGCAGCTTGGGATGAATCGAGCTTATCCGAAGATGAGAAACAACCAACAAAGACAAGGTGGCGAACTACGCCATAATGGATTTCGACGATAAGGTAATCAAAACCCCCTTAGTTTACTATGAAATTACTTGATGCATTTCATAAGTTATTTTTAAATTAGTATATAAAATAAAAAAAAAGGTTTCATGCTTCTCTTTCTAGTGATTTTGAAAAAAAAAAAATTGAGCATGACAATTGCATGTTAAGTCCTACCACTAAGTATGAAGAGTTAGATTCACTTAAGAAGAAAAATGCATTACTACAACAAATAAAATGATTTTGATTGAAAATGCATTATGTTTAATGAAATCATGCTAGATGATCTAATGATGTATGATGATTTTTGTGATTTATGGTTTATTGATCTTGATGAGTCTTATAATAAATCTTACTTTTTTGGTTTTAAATGATAATGCATATTTTTATTTGGCATAAATGACAAAGACATGTTTGTATGAAATAAATCACATGAATTGGAATAACTAAAAAGAGGAAAGCATTTTTCTTGAAATTTTTTTTTCTCTATCTTATTGATTTTTCAAAAAGAGATTAATGAATCTATTTATGTTATTTTATGAATCTATTGAACTACTAAAGTGATTTTGATGATATAGATTTGAATGAGTTTGACCCAAATCATGATTTTGATAATTGAAGATTTCATATGCATGAATTGAGATATTTTTCTCCCATGTTTCTTTTTGTCATTTACTAAAGAAGAAAATTATCCAAATGAATCATGATTGTTCTTTTAATTACAACTTGAAAGTTTCCGATGAATCAAGATTTTTCATACTTTGTTCTCTTATGATTCTTTTTGCTATTCATTAAAAAGGAGACTTATCCTAATAAACAATGATATGCTACTTGACATCTTAATAATTTATAACTTGAGTTTTGTTATATTCCCCTCTTCTTCTTTCTTATTTACAATGACAAAGGGGAGAAAGAAAATTACTAGCATTTCAAGAGATCGATAAATCTATTTATGCCATTTTGAATCTCTTGAAAGCGACTTTGATGATTTGATGAATTAAATTTGAATGAGTTATTAATCCAAATCATGATCTTGATTTCTCAAAATTTTAACTTCAGATTTTTTTTGAATCAAGATCGTTTACTATGATTCATTTTTTCGCTATTTGATTTATCCAAAAGAATCATGATTTTTCGATATTCATAATTTAAAATTTAGCTCATGACTCCCTTGTATTGATGAAGTGTATATCTCATCACCCAATTAATTTTTCTTGATATTATTCATGTGATGATATGAAATTATGCATGAAATACTCATGATATTATGTTGATGCATACAAATGAGAAGTTATGATCATGCATGGTAGGATGTAATGCAATTTGATATTTTGATACCATCATGATTTGAAATATTTATGATTTGGAATGATGCATGCAATACTTATGATTTTTTGATGAAATGATGTGAAAGTCAATAATTATCATTTTATGAAACGATACCTTATTTCAATATATCATATTTAAATAAGAATGATATTTTGTCATGATTTGAAAATTATTGTAAAGAGAAAATAATTACAACTTTGTATTCTTCCATTCTTTTTGACAATGACAAAGGAGGAGATAAAATTTGCTAGCTTGTACAATTCAAGAAGAAGCTAAAACTTGAAAGACAAAACTTGCTAGCTTGTATATCTCAAAAGAGAAGCAAGAAGTGCTACCTTGCACATTTCAAGAGAAGCATAACTTGCACATCTCAAGAGAGGCAATACTCATGATGCATATTCTAACTTGCACATATCAAAAACTTGCTAGCTTGCATGTTCTAAAATGATATAAAATTTGTTAGCTTGCATGTTCTAAAATTATGTAAAACTTACTAAATTTGCTAGATTATAAATTGCATAGAGAAAGAATTACTAGCTTGCGCATCTCAAGAAATGTAAAAATGCTAGTTGCACGTCTCAAGAAGAACCAAAAGTGCTTGCACATCTAAAGAGAAGTGCTAGCTTGCACATTTCAAGTAGATGCAAAAACATGCTATCTAGCATATCTCGAAAGAAGAAAATTTTGCTATCTTTCATATATGAAAAACTTGCTAGTTTATATGATGATAAATGCAATGATTTGAAATTATATCTAAAAGATTGCTAGTTGCACTTCTCCTTTTTATTGATGACAAAGGGGGAGAAGATATGATGATGAGTTAAATCTTGCATGGAATGATGTATTAAAATTTTGATTATGTAATATTTTATGATTTATGTTTCTATTAATATGGCATATTGATAGGGGGAGTTTAGTTTAAACTCCGTCATCAATTGGTTGTCATCATAAAAAAGGGGGAGATTGTTGAATCTCGGATTTTGATGATGAAATTAGTTGATATGTTTATGATCTAATCTACATTTTGAGTAACGCAGGATTAGTTTCGATCTTGAAGAGATAGTTAAAGCAGGAAGAATCAATGTTCGACCAGAGTGAAATATGTCAGAAGATTGGACGTCGAGCCGGAGGATCGGTTGACGTATCGGTAGAAGACTTCATGCCATGAGTTCGGGCATTAGGCCTAAAAGAGAGAACATTGCGCTAAGGAGATCAGAGTTGTGGAGTTCAACATGCCAATTAGGCAAAAGTCCATAAAAGAGGATGATGCGCCGAAAGATTGGATGAAGCGTCCGTGAACCAGTGACATGCAGAAAAATATTTGATTAAACGCTTTGTAATAATTATTTAGATTTAAGTAGTATTAATAAGTAATTAGGTTGAAATTATGCCAACTTAATTAGGGAGCCATTAAGCCTAAGTAAGGGCTGAGTTGGGCCAAATGGAAGGCCCACTCGGCCACATGGAACCAAGCCAAGTGGTGGCACCACCCAGGGTGGGCGATGGAATCGCCTAAGGCTCAACCTCCAAAGAGGTCTGGGCATTGGTACTACCGGCCAAAAAGGCTATTAGGTGGTGGTATTACCCTATCAAGAAGTGGTACCTATTGAATCTTAGATTTTAATGATGAAACTACTTGATGTGTTTATGATCTGATCTGCATTTTGAGTGACGTAGGAAGCTTCAATCAGGGAGAGACAATTAAAGCAGGAAGAATCTGTTAAATCTCAGATTTTGATGATGAAACCAATTGATAGAGTTTATGATTTGATTTACGTTTTGAGTGATGCAGCAAGCTTTGATCAAGGAGAGACAATTAAAGCAAGAAGAATCATATTGGGCTAGAGAAAAACATGTCAGAAGATTGAAAGACGAGCTGAAGGATCGGTCGACGTATCGCAGAAGGCTTCGGGCCATGGGTTCGGGCATTAGGCTAAGAAGAGAAAAAATTACGCCAAGGAAATCGGAGTTACGGAGGTCAATTAGCCAATTAGGCAATAGGCCGCAAGAGAGGACGATGCGCCGAAGAATCGGACGAAGCATCGATGAACCAATGACATGCTGGACAACATTTGATTCGAGCTTTGTAATAATTATTTAGATCGAAGTAGGTTTTAAGTGTGCATGATTAACTATGATAGCGATCAAGACATAAAGCAAAATGAAGTCCCAGAGTCAAGAACGAGGTTTCATTGGGAGTTCAAGAGTTTGTCGGAAGTCTAGATATTCGTCAGAAGTTTTGTCGAAACTGATCGAGAAGTCCAGGAGCTTCCCAAAGAAGCTCTTCGAAACTTGCCAAGAAGATAATCGTGAAGTCTAGGAGCTTACTGGGAGTCTACTGGAACATTGCCGAGAGACCGTCGAAAGTTTGCCAAAAGATTACCGAAAGCTAGCTGGAAGAAACCTAGACTAACCGAACTTGATTTGCTTAGTGTATGCCTTAAGAATCGTAATTAGCACGTAATTAGGGTTAGATTTGGGAGTAATCCTACTAACTATATTAGGGGCCAACTGGACCTGTAATTGGACTGGTTTGGGCCGGATTCAAGGCCTAACTAGATTTCTAGACCCTGTCTGGTTGTGGCATCGACAGATTGGGGTGGTGGAACCACCTAGGGAGTAGTCTCTTAGGTGGTTTGGATGGTGGTACTATCGATAGTTATTAACTGCCAAGCGGTGGTAACACCAGAGCTTAGTCTCCAAGAGCTTTGTCAGGCGATGGTATCGCCAAACTGGGTGGTGGTACCACCTAGTGTTAGAAAGCACTAGCGATGGTACCGCTAGTACCCCGAAAACCAGGGATGAGACACTTTCGGGCTCTAAGTTTGAATCTATTTGGAGCCTATAAATACCCCTCTCATCTCTACTCGGATTACACAACAACTGAGTACACAAATTGGGAAAAACACTAATGTAATCTTGAGAGTTCTCCTCCTCTAGCCTAAGTGTTTAGAATTCTATTTAAGGAGTAAGTGGGGGTTGTAAATGTTCTCTTCTGAACTTATCAAAAGGAGAATTGAGCTATAAGGATAGTTGATCTTCGCCCATTGAAGGAAGATCATTAGTCGATACTAGTGACTTCGATGGAAGAGAAATTAGGAGTGGATATAGGTCACGACGACCGAACTATTATAAAACTCGGTTTGCATTCCCATTCTTGTAGTTTATCTTTACTACAAACTACCTTACTTGCTTACTGCTTTCACTACGCTTACGAACAAGATTTGAAGTTATCTTTCTGAGATCAGTTTTAATTGAACGAAAGATTTTCGAACCAATGTTTTTATCCGCTGCACTAATTCACCCCCCCTCTTAGTGCTGACTCGATCCTAATAGTTGGTAATGGAGCCATGGTTTTTCTCATTTGGTTTAACACCTAATAGAAATGGCTCTTTTTGACTTTTAAGAGGGTCACTCTCTCATTCGTCCTCTAATGTTCAGTGGGACAGACTACACATATTGGAAAACTCGAATGAGAGTTTTCTTACTTTCTTTAGATTTAAATTTATGGAGTATTATGGAAAACGACTTTCAAAAGTCTTCTACTCCAATAAACGAATGAAATGATTTGGAGAAGAAAACTTTTTCTTTAAATGCTAAAGTTATGAACGCTCTATTTTACGCTTTGGATAAAACTGAAATCAATCGAGTTTCTATTTGCGAAATAGCTTTTGATATTTGGCATACTCTTGAAATCACACACGAAAGCACAAGTAGGGTTAAATATTCTAAAGTTAATATTTTGATGTATGATTTTGAGTTGTTTTAAATGGAACCAAGCGAGACTATTGGAGACATATACACCCATTTTACGGATGTCACCAATAGTCTAAAAGCACTTGGCAAATGTTTTTTGAATTTTGAACTCATTAATAAAATATTGAGATTCCTTCCAAAGAGTTGGGACCCTAAAGTAACAACCATTCAAGAGGCCAATGATTTGAATAATTTTCCTCTCGAAGAACTTATCTGATCATTAATGACTTATGAGATGACTTGCAATACTTATGAAGAGCTTGATAACAATCTTTTAAAGAATAGGAATAATTTGGTACTTAGAACAAATGAAGACCATTCGAGCGAAAGCTTAAGTGATGATGACTTTGAACTTCTCACTATAAAATTTGAAAAGTTCATGAAATAATAATTAAAAATTATAAATAAACTTAAAAAGAAGAGGTTGCCAAAGAAGAAGAAGACACTCAAGGTGACTATGGATAAAACGGGTACATCCGAAGATGAGGAGCAAACCAACAAGGGCAAGGTGGCAAACTATGCTTTAACGGCTCTTGTCAACAAGATAAGCGACTCAATCGAATCTCCTTTTCCTTACCATGAAATTACTTATTTCTTTTCATGATTAGTTATATATATGTATATGTATATATATATATATATATATATATATATATATATATATATATATTTGATCATGACAATTGCATGTTTTGTAATAATACTTGCACATCAAATAAGATTATTTCCTCATATATTATAAGAAACAATTATGTGTATCTTGATGATTTTGTATTGCTTTTCGGTTTTAAACATGATGGATGGTTTTTATATGAAAAACTTGAGCATACGTATATGAAATCAATCATATAAAATGAAACACATACAAAGAAAAACGTATTATTATTAGAATCAAAATGATAAATCAAATCGCTTATTTAAAGAAACCTTATGTTTAATGTGTTATATTTTTGGTCATGATGATTTTAATGATAAAATTTATTTTTCAGTTTTAATTAATTATGCATGATGATTTGAAGTAATGATGATTTGAAATCATGTTTAATGAGTTTATACTTCGAAATTATACATGATAATCTTTGTGATGTATGGCTTATTGATCTTATCGTGATGAACTTTGCTTTTAAACGTTGATGCATGTTTTTATTTGGCATAAAAAAACATGGGCATCGTTGTAAGAAATCAAACCACATAAATTGAAACAACTAAAAAAGGAATGCATTTTTCTTGAAAATTTATTTTTCTTTATCTTATCGATTTTTCATTAAGCGATTGATAAAGTTATTTATGCCATTTTGAATCTCTTAAAAATAATTTTGATGATTTGATGATATGAATTTGAACGAGTTTTATCCAAATTATGATATTGATTTCTTGGAATTACTTAATATTTTTTTTGAATCAAGATCTCTTCTTTGTACTCCTATGATTTTTTCTTGGTATTTTATTTAAAGAGGAGATTTACTATATGAATCATGTCTTTTGGTATTCAGATGATCTTATCTTTTATGATATGATTTTTTTTAATTCCTTATATGCATGAAGTATATCTCATCACCAAAATTTTCTTGTTATCCTTCATGTGATAACATGAAATTATGCAATACTCATGATATTATGTTGATGCATACAAATGAGAAGTTATGATAATGTATGGTAGGATGTAATGTAATTTGACAAGTTGATACCATCATGATTTAAAATATTTATAATTTAGAATGATGCATACAATACTTATGATTTTATTATGATGATGTATATGATGTATTGCATATGATGTGAATCATGATTAAAATTGCTTTGACTTGAATTTAATTTGAATTCAAGGTTTATCTCAATTATGGCATATTAAAATAAGAATGATACTTTATCTTTATCATAATTTAAAAATTGATGTAAAGAGAAATGAATTACACCATTGTATTGCTATTCCCCTTTTTCTTCCAATGACAAAGGGGGAGAAAGAATTGCTAGTGTACATATCTCAAAAGAGAAAGATTTGTTAGCATGCACATAGCAAAGAAAAGCAAAATTTGCTAGCTTGCATGATGTAAAATTTGCTAGCTTACATAATGTAAAACTTGCTAAAATTCTAAACCTGCTAGCTTGCTTATCTCAAAAGAGAAGCAAGAAGTGCTATCTTACAAATCTCAAGAGAAGCAATGTTTGCCAAGTTACACATTTAAAAAAGATGCAAAAACATGCTATCTTGTATAATTCAAAAGTTGCTAGCTTGTAGGTTATAAAACTTGCATATCTCAAAAACCTATTAGATGCACTTCTCCTTTTTGTTGATGACAAAGGGGGAGAAGTTATGATGACAATCATGCATCGAATGATGCATTGAAAATTTGATTATGTATGAATTTATGATGACACATTGCAAATATTCATAATTAAATTAAATTTGCTTTGACTTGAATTCAGCTTGAATTCAAGGTTCTATCAATATGGCATATTGATAGGGGGAGTTAAGGTTAACTCCGTCATCAATTGGTTGTCATCATCAAAAAGGGGGATAGTTGTATCTCGGATTTTGATGATGAAACCAATTGATAGTGTTTATGATTTGATCTACGTTTTGAATGATGCAGGAAGCTTCGATCAAGGAGAGATAATTAAAGTAGGAAGAATCATATTGGGCCAGAGAAAAACATGTCCGAAAATTAGACGTTGAGCCGAAGGATCGGTCGACATATCGACAGAAGACTTTGAGCTATGGGTTCGAGCATCAGGCAAAGAAGAATAGAAATTGGGCCAAGAAAATCAGAGTTGCAGAGTCAACTAGCCGATTGGGCAATAGGCCGCAAGAGAGGACGATGCACCGAAGAATCGAATGAAGCGTCGATAAACCATTGACATGTCGGATAACATTTGATTCAAGCTTTATAAGAATTATCTAGATCGAAGTAGGTTTTAAGTATGCAGGATTAACTATGATAGTGATCAAGGTATAAAGTAAAATGAAGTCACAGAGGTAAGAATGAGGTTTCATTGGGAGTTCGAGAGTTCATTAGAAGTCCGAACGTTCGTCGGAAGTTCTGCCGGAATTGATCGAGAAGTCCAGAAGCTTCCTAAAGAAGCTCATCAGAACTCGCCAAAAAAATCATCGTGAAGTCTAGGAGCTTGCCAAGAGATCGTCGGAAGTTCTTCGGAAGCTTGCCGGAAGAAACCTAGACTAACCAAACTTGATTTGCTTAGTGTATGCCTTAAGAATCGTAGTTAGCACATAATTAAAGTTAGATTTGGAAGGTAATCCCACTAACTCTGTTAGGGGCCAACTAGGCCCGTAATTGCATTGGTTTGGGCTAGATTCAAGGCCCAACCAAATTGTTAGACCTTGTCTAGTGGTGGGCACTACCAAACTAAGGCGGTGGAACCGCCTAGGGAACAATCTCCTAGGTGGTTTGGGTAGTGGTACTGCCTAGATTTGACAATGGTATCGCTAGTAGTTATTAAATGCCAGGCAGTGGTACCCCCTATCAAGCGGTGGTACCGCTTGTCAAGCCATGGTACCACCAGAGATTAGTCTTCGAGAGCTCTGTTAGGTGGTGGTACCATCAGACTAGGTAGTGATATCACCAGCACTGGTGGTTGTTAGGATCAAGAGCAGCACTAAGAGGGGGGGTAAATTAGTTCAGCATAAAAAATCCTCGGTTTGTAAAATATTTCGTTGGTCGAAATCTGCGGAAAGTGCTTGACTTTTGAATGAAAGAACTAGCAATTATCTAAGAAAGTAATGATAGTAATAAAAAGCAGAATGGAAATGAGCACACTAGAATTTATAGTGGTTCGGTTGTTGTGACCTATATCCACTTCCAATTCCTCCTCTATCGAGGTTACTAGTGTCCACTAATGGTCTTCCTTCAATAGGTGAAGACCAACTACCTCTTTACAGCGCTTTCTCATTTTCATAGGTTTAGGAGATAACCGTTACAAGCCTCACATCTCTCTTGAATGATCTCAATACTTAGAAAGGGTGGAGGATGACTTTTTGCACTTTTACAACACTTTTAACACCCCAAGAATTCAAGATTATGTTCACACTTTCGTATCCTTTCATGTAGAAAAGGGTGGGGTATTTATAGGCCCCAATGGCTTCAGAATTGGAGCAAAAAAGCGTCATATTCTCGGATTTCAGAGTACTAGCGGTACCAACACCATTATTGGGCCGTACTACTACCTGCAGACTAACACTGGGCTATACCATTGCTCAGTCTAGGCAGTACCATCGCTCAATTTGGGCGGTACCACCACCTGACAGAGCTCGGAGACCGAGCTCTAGCGGTACCATCGCTTGACAGGATTAACTGTCGGCGGTACCACTGCCATACAACATTAACTGTCGGTGGTACCACCACCTAGTCTGGGCGGTACCACCACCCAGAGCACTTGGGAGACTGAGTCCTAGGCAGTGCCACCATCGACCGTAACTTCAAGTGCTGAATGGGCTATTCAACTAGCCCAATTCAGACTTGTTAAGGGCCCAGTTAGCCCCGAACTGAGTTAGTGGGATTACCTCCCAATCCTAACTCAACTTAAGGTCTCACTATGATAATTAAGACATTTAACAAAATATTCTTATTCCGGTATGTCAATTGTTCTTTTGGTGAGCTTCTGGCGAACTTCCGACGATCTCTCGATAATGTTTTAGTGGACTTTTGGTAAGCTTTTTGACTTCACAATGATCTTCTTGGTGAGTTTTGACGGGCTTCTTTAGCAAGCTCTTGGACTTCTCGGTTAATTCCAACGAAACTTCTGACGAACATCCGAACTTCCGACGAACTCTTGAATTCCCAACAAAATCTCGATCTTGACTCTAGCACAACATTTGCTTTATGTCTTACCACTATCGTAGTTAATCCTGCACACTTTTCTCAACATATAGATTAGATCAAACAATTTACCAATTGATTTCGTCATCAAAATTCGAGATTCAACAATCTCTCCCTTTTTGTTGATGACAATTAATTGATGACCGAGTTAACCTTTACTGCCCCTATCTATATGCCATTCTTTAGAAAATACATTTTGATTTCAAGACCTTTGAATTTAAGTATTAACTCGATAAGTTATATTAATTTAAACTTATCAACATACACATCATGATACTTATCATGATTTACTAATTCAAAATACGATACCATGTATTTATCAATAAAAATGATGTCAAGGCATGACATCCATTTTCAAGTCTAATATTGAAAGATGACAATCAATCATCATTTTTACATATGATAGAAATTTCAAATATGAAATTTAGCAAGATTCAAGTTTCAATAAAAAATGACGATTCATCGATCTGAGGCATGATTCCAATTGTAAATACAAAATAAAGCATGATAATTTCAATAATTAATGATAATGATAGACAATTATCATTTTGATATAAAATCAAGCATGATACTAGGAATAAAACATTTACAAGTAATCATGCCACATTCCAATACGTTTCAAGCAAACATTTTGATACTTGTGATGTATTTGACGATACCAATCATACTTCAAGCATTTACTGTACAATACATTTTATATCTTATTTTAAATATTTAAAATATCAATTTATCATTAATTTGTCACATTTCTCTCACTTTGTGATAAAAATAGAAGAATAATTCAACAATGCAAGTGTGGTAAAAATTCAAGCAAGTTTCACACCTATTTATTCAAGCCATAAAGGAAGATAGGAAAAAAGTTTACATGATAACTTTTTTGAAAAGCTAACATTTTTACTCAAGGGCTTTTTGGTTCTTCTTTAGTTGTGCAAGTTTTTTTCTTCCATTGACATAGAAAAATAAGAAGAGGAAGAAGGGTAAGGAAAGAATCCATCAAAAACTAAATTTCATGAAAGGATTTGAACCAAGTCAAATTCAAAATAATAAATGAGTTTCATTAAATCATGCTTCAATTTTATCAAAGGGAAGGGATTTATGAAAAGGATCAAGATATCCATGTTGAATCTCGGATTTTGATGATGAAGTCAATTGTCATTTGTTATCTAATCTATATGTTGAGATAAGTGTGCAGGATTAACTACGAGGAAAGTGAGACATGCAGCAGGAGTTGCGCCGGAGTCAAGACAATGATCACGTTGGGAGTTCGAGAGTTCGACGGAAGTTCGGACAGTCGTCGGAGGTTCTACGGGAACAAATCCGAGAAGTCCATGAGCTTGCCAAAGAAGCTCGTCGGAACTCGCCAAGTGGATTGTCGCAAGTCCAGGAGTTTGCCGGAAGTCCGCAGGAGCATCACCGAGGGTTCATCGGATGATCGACGGAAGTTCGCCGGAAGCTCGCCGGAAGAAGTGATTGACGCACCGGAGCAAGTTGCAGTAAATGTCTTAGGGAATATCGTAGTTAGCATAATGATTAAGTTAGAAATGGGAGGTGATCCCATTAACTTAATCTTGGGGCAATTGGGCCCCTGAAAAACTCAAATTGGGCCGAATGGATCAACCCATTCGGACCCTGATTTCTGTCAAGCGGTTGAACCACCCAAGGCAGGAGGTTGCACCGCCTGGGCTCTATCTCCGAGTGAGACTGGGAGGTGCAACTGCTCCAGCCAGGCAGTGGCACCGCTTGGGCTCAATCTCCGAGCGAGACTGGGCGGTGCAACCTCCCTTGACAGGAGGTGGTACCGCTTGGGCTCGGTCTCCGAGCACTGGTTGAGCGGTGCAACCGCCTCAGTTAGGAGGTTGCACCGCCTGAGCTCGGTCTTCGAGCTCTAGCAGGAGGTGTAACCGCCCTTGACAGGAGGTAGCACCGCCCGGAGGCTCAGTCTTCGAGCTCTGCCACGCGGGGCAACCGCTCCAGTCAGGAGGTGCAACCGCCTGATCCCGAAATTCCGGGAATTAACAGTTTTGAGCTCCAAATTTGAACTGGGTTGGGGCCTATAAATACCCCACCCATTCAGCACTGAAAAAGCACTGAACACACACCGAAATCTTAATCTTGTTCTGTGATTTTTAGAGCTCAAAATTGTTGTAAAGGCCAAAAGTTCTTCTCCCTCTTTTCTTCCAAGTTCTGAGCTGTAAATAGAGGAGAGAAAATTATGTAAGGGTTGTCTCCTAAGCCCGTCAAAAGGAGTGAAACTGTAAAAGGGTGGTTGGCCTTCGCCTATTGAATGAAGGCCTCTAGTTGACGTTGGTGACCTCGTAGGTGGAGGAAGCCAAAAGTGGAGTAGGTCAAGATAGACCAAACCACTCTAAATCTCGGTTTGCATTTACTTTGAGCATATTATCTTTACTGCAAACCTCCTCTAAAGCTTACTGCTTTCTGCTTATATACAATCGGGTTTCAAGCTTTGCACTTTCCGAATCAGCGTTTAGACGTAAATCTGTTTTTTCGTACGATCATCATATTTCAATTTACGTTTATGTTTTGATTTCTATCATAACTGCAAACTGCCTTTATATCCTTGCTTAAACTGCATCTCGCCTAATCAAGTGATTTACGAATCAGCATTTAGACGTAAATCAGTTTCTTCGTACGAACGTCATATTTCAGTTTGCGCTTATTCTGGTTTTCATCATAACTGCAAACTGCCTTCATAGATTGACTTTAACATCATCTTGCTTGATCTTAAGTTAAAGTAATCTTAGAATCGGCTTTCACACCGAAATCATTTTTATCGTTCGAACGTTGTTTTATCGTTGAAAGATTTCCGCTGCACTAATTCACCCCCCCCTCTTAGTGCTCTTGATCCTAACAATTGGTATCAGAGCGGGGTTAACTCTCAAATGGATTAAAACCCAAGAGAGATGGCATACGCTGGAAACCAAGAGGGCCACTCTATTACACGTCCACCAATGTTCAATGGGACGGACTACACCTATTGGAAGACCCGAATGAGGATCTTTCTTATTTCTATGGATTTTGAACTTTGGAATCTTGTCGAAAATCGATTTTCGAAGTCTTCTCTTCCAATGATTGATTGGAATGAATTGGAGAAGAAGGCTTTCGCTCTGAATGCAAAGGCTATGAATACCTTATTTTGTGCGCTTGATAAAAATGAGTTCAACCGTGTTTCGGTTTGTGAAACCGCATTTGATATTTGGCACACACTCGAAGTGACTCACGAAGGCACAAGTAGAGTGAAAGAGTCAAAATTCAATCTTTTGTTACACTCTTTCGAACTTTTCCGGATGAAACCGAGTGAGACTATTGGCGATATGTTTACCCGTTTCACGGATGTTGTCAACGGTCTAAAAGGACTCGGAAAAAGCTTTTCGGATTTTGAGCTCGTAAATAAGATTCTAAGATCCCTTCCTAAGAGTTGGGATCCTAAAGTCACTGCTATTCAAGAGGCGAAAGATCTAAACAACTTCCCTCTTGAAGAACTAATCGGGTCATTAATGACCTACGAGATGACTTGAAAAGCTCATGAAGAGCAAGAAGACATCCTTCCAAAGAACAGGAAGGATATGACACTTAGAACTTCAGAAGACCACTTGAGAGAAAACTCAAGTGATGAGGACTGTGACGATAACTTGGCACTTCTAACAAGAAAATTTAAAAAATTCATTAAAAGAAACAAGTTTAAGAATGACACAAAAAATAAACTTGAACCCAAGAAGGACCAAGTTATTTGCTATGAGTGCAAAAAGCCGGGACACTACAAGAGTGATTATCCCCAAGTCAAAAAGAGAACATCAAAGAAGAAGGCGCTCAAAGCAACATGGGATGACTCGAGCGCGTCCGAAGAAGAGGAGTCCAACACCGAGCAAGTTGCTCATTACGCCTTAATGGCCATCGGAGAGGAGGTAACGAATTTAATAGATGCAGATTTATCATTTGATGAATTATTAAATGCCTTCCATGACTTATTTGATGAATGCAATATTATTAGTAGAAAATATAAATTGCTAAAAAAGGAGCATGATAGTCTTATTTGTAATTTTGATAAGTTAAAAACTGAATATCATGATAGTTTAAGTTCATGCATAAAATGCCATGATCTAGAAACTCTTCAAAAGGAAAACTTACTACTTAAGGACACCTTGAAGAAATTCGAGGTTGGTAGCAAGTCACTGAACATGATCCTTGCAAACAAGGGTCACGTTCTCAAAAGAAGTGGAATTGGATTTGTGAGAAGTCCTCACCAAAATCCAACCACCTTCATAAAAGGCTCCATCTTACATGTTCGACATCAAAGTAAATGCAACTTTTGTTGCAAACTTGGACACAAAACGCATTATTGTCCATTCAAGAAAATTAGTCTAAACAAATTAATTTGGGTTCCTAAAGGAACCATGATAAATTCTATGCAACATGATAAACAATGTAGATCTATTTTTGAGGCACCCAAGAGCAAATGGGTACCTAAAGATCATCCTTTCTTGTAGAAATCTATACCATCGCAAGCTAGGAGCAAGAGATGGTACCTTGATAGTAGATGCTCAAGGCATATGATCGGAGATCCATCTCAATTCTCTAAGCTCACTAGCATAGACGAAGGCTATGTCACCTTCGGAGACAACAACAAGGGTAAAATCATTGGTAAAGGAACCATAGGTAACAAATCCAACTTCTTTATCGAAGATGTTTTGTTAGTTGATGGTTTAAAACATAACCTCTTGAGCATTAGTCAATTATGTGATAAAGGATATATTGTCAGATTCGAGTCTAATGCTTGCATCATTGAAAACCACACAAAAACACATCTATGATTGCATTAAAACAAAATAACGTATACACTATTGACATCAATGATTTGTGTAATGAAATGTGTTTTTCGGTTTTGAATAAGGATGCTTGGCTATGGTATAGAAGATTAGGTCATGCTAGCATGAAACTAATCACTCAAATATCATCTAAAGAACTTGTAAGAGGTATTCCTCATATCAAGTTCATCAAAGATAATGTATGTGATGCTTGCTAATTAGGTAAATAAATTAAGGGCAGTTTCAAATCTAAGAATCAAATAAGCACCTCTAGGCCCTTACAATTGATCCATATGGACTTGTTCGGACCAATCTCTACATCAAGCTTAGGAGGTAACAAATACGCCTTCGTCATTGTGGATGACTATAGCAGATACACATGGACTTACTTCTTAAAACAGAAAAATGAATGCTTTAGATATTTTACCAAGTTTTGTAAACTTGTTCAAAATGAGAAGGGTTCTATGATTTCGTCAATTAGAAGTGATCACGGTGGTGAATTTCAAAACCATGATTTCCAAGAATTTGTGAACTCAATGGATATAACCATAATTTCTCTACTCCAAGAAATCCTCAACAAAATGGAGTAGTAGAAAGAAAAAATCAAAATTTACAAGAAATGGCAAGAACCATGTTGAATGAACATAGCCTACCCAAATATTTTTGGGCCGAAGCCGTAAATACTGCATGCTATATTTTGAATAGAGTTCTAGTAAGACCCTTACTCACCAAACCTCCCTATAAGTTATGGAACAACAAAAAACCCAATGTTTCATATTTTAAAGTCTTTGGGTGTAAGTGTTTTATCTTGAATGAAAAAGATAACTTAGGAAAATTTGATGCTAAATCCGATGAAGGAATCTTTCTTGGTTATTCTTCGGTTTCTAAAGTTTTTCGTATCTTCAACAAAAGAGCTTTAATTATTGAAGAATCCATTCATGTTGTCTTTAATGAGATTTCCGAAATTAGGAAAAACGATTTTGATGATGATGTTAATTTTGATTCCTTGAATTTAAATGAAACCCCATCTCCAACTAGCAACTTGAATGCATCTACTTCTGAAACATCCTTACCCAAGGATTGGAAGTATGTAGATGCTCATCATAAGAAGCTAATCTTAGGAGACACATCAAAGGGGGTTCAAACACGTTCTTCTCTTAAAAATTTTTGTTCCAACGCCGCTTTTCTCTCCCAAATTGAACCCAAATGTGTTGACGAAGCCATGAAAGATGATTCATGGATTATCGCAATGCAAGATGAATTAAATCAATTTGAGAGAAATGAAGTGTGGAAGCTTGTTCCTAGGCCAAATGACCATTTAGTTATTGGTACTAAATGAGTTTTTAGAAACAAGCAAGATGAATATGGTATCGTGGTTAGAAACAAGGCTAGATTAGTGGCCAAAGGTTTCAACCAAGAAGAAGGTATCGATTACGAAGAAACTTTCGCTCCTGTGGCTCGATTAGAAGCCATAAGGATGCTCCTTGCCTACGCTAGTAGTAATAATTTTAAGTTGTTTCAAATGGATGTTAAAAGCGCTTTTCTTAATGACTTTATTTCCGAAGAAGTCTATGTTGAACAACCTCTTGGATTTGAAAATAATAGCCTCCCTAATCATGTGTTTAGATTAACTAAAGCTCTCTATGATTTAAAACAAGCTCCGAGGGCTTGGTATGAGAGACTTAGTTCTTTTCTTATCGAAAATAATTTCACAAAAGGCAAGGTTAATACTACATTGTTCATCAAGAATTTTGAAAATGATTTTCTCATTGTTCAGATTTATGTTGATGATATTATCTTTGGTTCTATGAATGAATCTCTTTGTGAATCTTTTGCTAAAACGATGAGTCTTGAATTCGAAATGGTTTTAATGGGAGAATTAACATTCTTCTTAGGCTTACAAATCAAACAACTAAGCAATTGCATCTTTATTAGTCAAACTAAATATGCTATGAATTTGCTGAAAAAGTTTAATATGAATAACTCAAAAGCTATTAACACTCCTATGAGCACCTCCACTAAGTTAGATATTGATGAAAGTGGAGAAAGCTTCGATCAAAAAACTTATAGGGGTATGATAGGAAGTTTACTTTACCTCATTGCAACTAGACCAGATATCATGTTCAGTGTAGGACTTTGTGCTAGGTTTCAATCAAACCCTAAGATATCTCATCTCAAAGCAGTTAAAAGAATACTTAGATATCTTAATGGTACCACAAATCTAGGATTATGGTACCCAAAATCAGAGAATCTTGAGTTAATTGCTTATGCTGATGTGGATTTTGCTGGCTATAGACTAGATAGAAAAAGCACATCAGGAACATGTCAATTTTTAGGACATGCCCTTGTTTCCTGGTCATCTAAGAAACAAAACTCGGTTGCACTATCAACAACCGAAGCTGAATATATTACAGCAAGTGCATGTTGTGCACAAGTTGTATGGATGAAAAACACCATAGAAGATTATAAAATTCATCTTAAAAATATTCCTATTAAATGTGATAACACAAGTGCAGTATACTTAACGAAAAATCCTATACAACACTCAAGAACAAAACATATTGATATTAGACATCACTTTATACGAGATCATGTTACTAATCATAATGTAATCATAGAGTTCATTGATACTAAACATCAACTAGCTGATATTTTTATAAAACCTCTAAGTGAAGAACAATTTGATTTCATAAGAAGAGAATTAGGAATGTTGATGTGTCCAAACACATAAACTGTGTTTCAGACTTTATTGAATCACTTAACTGCCATTACATGCCAAAATAACATGTTGGAAATTATGTGCTGAATACAAAAATTTCCATAACAATAAGCATGTTTTGATTGTATTTGAAAATCTGTAGCATAGTCTTGTCCGAATGCATGAAAGTGTTCATTTCATGTTTGGATTCGCTTAACAATTGGTATCCTAAAAATCGGATTTTCTCATACACTTATATGTGAAAAATATTTTTCTGAAATGGATTTGATGAAATGATTCCTGCTTATGAATTCCATCTTGAAATACGGATGATAGTGCTTTTACTTGCAAAGATTTGCTTCACATACATATCTTGATACCTGAAGCATGATATAATCTCTCATCGGTTTTAACTTCATTCAAAGTAAACTCACAAATAGTTGGTATCACAAATGACCTTCCTCCTTCATGCAAAAAGATTATAACAAATAAAAAGGAAGAAGTATTCAAAGCAATCTATGTATCATGCTTTCCTTGGAAAATAACAAGTAAAGGCATGAACGACTATCACACTTATGCTTAAAATTCGCTTATTGTTCTCCTGCTATCACAATTACCATGCTTTTTGTTGATGACAAAGGGAGAGAAATATATGAGTATTAATGCCATGCTTGCATCATCGAGAAATATATGAGTATTAATGCCATGCTTGCATCACCGAGAAATATATGAGTATCAATGCCATGCTTGCATCACCAAGAGATGCTATGATTGCTATAATTTGCATTATGCCTTGTTTGTATCAGGTCAAGATATCAAACAAAAAACTTGCATCGTAATTTTACGTATTGATATCTTACCATGTGATGAAATGCAATAATTGCTAAAACATTTGAAATGTGTGCATCATGTAATGATATCAAAATCTTACTTCGCAGTTTTACATGTTAATATCTTACAATCTGATGAATTGCTACTATTACCATCATTCAAACCAGTTATGTAAAATTTGAAAATGAATGTCAAGCCTTGACATCAACTTCAGAGAGATACATCATGATGGGAATCATGATGGGAGTATTGATAAGTTTAAATGATTTTAACTTATCAATGTGTCTCTTGAATTCAAAGGTTTTGAATTCTAAAATGACTTATCTCAAGTATGGCATATAGATAGGGGGAGTTAAAGTTAACTCCATTATCAATTGATTGTCATCATCAAAAAGGGGGAGATTATTGAATCTCGGATGTTGATGATGAAGTCAATTGTCATTTGTTATCAAATCTATATGTTGAGATAAGTGTGTAGGATTAACTACGAGGAAAGTAAGACATGCAGCAGGAGTTACGCCGGAGTCAAGTCAATGATTACGTTGGGAGTTCGAGAGTTCGACGGAAGTTTGGATAGTCGTCGGAGGTTCTGCGGGAACAAATCTGAGAAGTCCATGAGCTTGCCAAAGAAGCTCGTAGGAACTCGCCAAGTGGATCGTCGCAAGTCCAGGAGTTTGCCGGAAGTCCGCAGGAGCATCACCGAGGGTTCATCGGATGATCGACGGAAGTTCGCCGGAAGCTCGCCGGAAGAAGCGATTAACGCACCGAAGCAAGTTGTAGTAAATGTCTTAGGGAATATCGTAGTTAGCACAATGATTAAGTTAGAAATGGGAGGTGATCCCATTAACTTAATCTTGGGGCAATTGGGCCCCTGAAAAACCTAAATTGGGCCGAATGGATCAACCCATTCGGACCCTGATTTCTGCCAAGCGGTTGAACCGCCCAAGGCAGGAGGTTGTACCGCCTGGGCTCAGTCTCCGAGCGAGACTGGGAGGTGCAACCGCTCCAGCCAGGCGGTGGCACCACCTGGGCTCAGTCTCCGAGCGAGACTGGGCGGTGCAACCTCCCCTGACAGGAGGTGGCACCGCTTGGGCTCGGTCGCCGAGCACTGGCTGAGCAGTGCAACCGCCTCAGTCAGGAGGTTGCACCGCCTGAGCTCGGTCTTCGAGCTCTGGCAGGAGGTGCAACCTCCCCTGACAGGAGGTAGCACCGCCTAGAGGCTCAGTCTTCGAGCTCTGCCAAGCGGTGCAACCGCTCCTGTCAGGAGGTGCAACCGCCTGATCCCGGAATTTCGGGAATTGACAGTTTTGAGCTCCAAATTTGAACTGGGTTGGGGCCTATAAATACCCCACCCATTCATCACTGAAAAAGCACTGAACACACACCGAAATCTTAATCTTGTTCTGTGATTTTTAGAGCTCAAAATTGTTGTAAAGGCCAAAAGTTCTTCTCCCTCTTTTCTTCCAAGTTCTGAGCTGTAAAGAGAGGAGAGAAAATTCTGTAAGGGTTGTCTCCTAAGCCCGTCAAAAGGAGTGAAACTGTAAATGGGTGGTTGGCCTTCGCCTATTGAAGGAAGGCCTCTAGTTGACGTCGGTGACCTCGTCAGTGGAGGAAGCTAAAAGTGGAGTAGGTCAAGATTGACCAAACCACTCTAAATCTCGGTTTGCATTTACTTTGAGCATATTATCTTTACTACAAACCTCCTCTAAAGCTTACTGCTTTCTGTGCATATACGATCGGGTTTAAAGCTTTGCACTTTCCGAATCAGCGTTTAGACGTAAATCTATTTTTTTGTACGATCATCATATTTCAGTTTTCGTTTACGTTTTGATTTCTATCATAACTGCAAATTGCCTTTATATCCTTGCTTAAACTGCATCTCGCCTAATCAAGTGATTTATGAATCAACATTTAGACGTAAATCAGTTTCTTCGTACGAACGTCGTATTTCAGTTTGCGCTTATTCTGGTTTTCATCATAACTGCAAATTGCCTTCATAGATTGACTTTAACATCATCTCGCTTTATCTTAAGTTAAAGTAATCTTAGAATCAACTTTCACACCGAAATCATTTTTATCGTTCGAACGTTTTTTTATCGTTGAAAGATTTCCGCTACACTAATTCACCCCCCTCTTAGTGCTCTTGATCCTAACAATCCATACGAAATAAAATCTCCATTCTTGCAAGTGATCATCATAAACTAAAATTCACAAAATTTTTCTTTCATGAGAAGAGTAAGGAAGAAGCATCAAATGAAGGATTAAAAATCTTTGAATAAAACTTCAAATTAAAAATTCACAAGAGTGAAATCCGTGAGAGACGCATTTGTCAATGAATTCCATGAGTGAAGGGACTAAGTGTATCAAAAATCATTAAGTGATGGAGCAAGGGTATGAAGTAAACTTGTTACCAAGGAAGATAAAAATGAAATAAATTCATGAAAGCTCCATTCATGAAATACATTAAGAGAAAGATAGCTTAGAAAAGAAATACAACAAACTTATGCATTCAGACAATTTAACATCCCTAACTCCCTTCTAATGAAATCAAATTATTCTTCATTTAAAGGTTTTGTAAAGATATGTTTAGTTCTAGAGTGTTGAATAGGATTTTTCATTAAACATATTGCACTTGTTTTATCACATTTTATGGGAATATTCTTAAGATAAATTTTATAATCTTCTAATATATTTTTCATCCATACGACTTGTGCATAACATGCACTAGTTGCTATGTATTCGGCTTCGGTCGTAGATAGTGCAATCGAGTTTTGTTTCTAAGAAGACCAAGAGACAAGTGCATGACCTAAGAATTGACCTACTCCATATGTGATTTTTCTATCTAATCTACATCCAGCAAAATCCATATCAGTATAAGTAATTAATTTAAAGTTTTCAGATTTTAGATATCATAATCCTAGATTAGTAGTTACTTTAAGATATCTGAGAATTCTTTTAACTGCTTTAAGATGAGATAGCTTAGGATTAGATTGAAACCTAGCATAAATTCCTATGCTAAACATGATGTCTGATCTAGTTGTGGTGAGGTATAGTAAACTACCTATCATACCCCTGTAAGCTTTTTGATCAAAACTTTATCTACTTTCGTCAATGTCTAACTTAGTGAAGGTACTCATAGGAGTATTGATAGCTTTTGAACCATCCATATTAAATCATTTTAGCAAGTTTCTTACATATTTTGTTTAACTGAAAAAAATACCATCACTAAGTTGTTTGATTTGTAAGCCTAAAAAGAAAGTTAGTTCCCCTATTAAACTCATTTCAAACTCTAAATTCATACACTTGGCAAATGATTCGTATAAAGATTCATTTATAGAACCAAAAATAATATATCATCAACATAAATTTGAACAATAAGAAAATTATTCTTAAATTTTTTAATAAACAATGTAGTATCGACCTTGCCTTTAGATAAATTATTTTGGATAAAAAAGGAGCTAAGTCTTGTTAGGAACGAGTCGGCACTAAGAATTGAAAGCGTATGCGAGCATAGGTGTAGTAAAAGCACAGTAAAGAGGAGAGACAATTTGCTATAAAAGTAAAGTGCTCAAAGGGAATGCAAACCATATTTTTATAGTGGTTCAGTTGTCGTGACCTACATCCACTCCACCGATTCCTCTTCCGTCGAGGCCACTGGCATCCACTATCGATCTTCCTTTAATAGGCGAAGATCAACCTCCTTCTTACACCCCTCTTCTCCTTTTCACAAGTTTAGGAGACAACCTTTACAAGTACTCACTCCTCTCTTAAACTATTCTAACACTTAGACTAGAAGAGGAGGATTCTCACAAGAGATTACTATAGCATTTTTACCTTTTTAAATTCTCTGTGCTTGTGTTAGTTAACTAGGGATGAGAGAGGTATTTATAGGCCTTAAATTGATTCAAACTTAGAGCCTAAAAAGGTCTCATCCCAGGTTTCCTGGGTACTGGTGATACCACCATCGTTATTGGGCGGTACTACCTCCGTTGGTCTGCCATTGGGCGGTACCACTGCTTGACAGGGGCAGTACCATCATTGGCAGCATTCATTATCGGTGGTACCATCACCTAGTCTGGGCGGTATCATCGCCCAGAAATCCTGGGACATTGTCTCCCAAGCGGTGCCACCACCGGTTGGGCTTTTGGCATCCTGGTTATACCTTGAATCCGGCACAAACCAGCCTAATTTCGGGCTAGTTCGCCTCTAACAGAGTTGATGGGATTATCTCCTAATTCTAACTCCAATTATGTGCTAACTACAAAATTTAAGGTATACAATAAGCTAAATAAGTCTGGTTTCTTCTAGCGAGCTTCCAACAAAATTTCGATAATCACTCGACAATGTTCCAGTGGACTCCTGGCAAGCTCCTGGACTTCACGATGATCTTCTTGGTGAGTTCTGATGAGCTTCTTTGGCACGCTCCTGGACTTCTCGGTTGGTTCCAGCAAAACTTCTGACGAACGTCCGGACTTCCAACAAACTCTCGAACTCCCAACGAAATCGCGTTCTTGGCTCCGGGACTTCATTTTGATTTATGTCTTGCTATCATAGTTAATACTACACACATAAAACACACTTCGATCTAGACAATTATTACTAAGCATGAATCATATTGTCTGGCATGTCATTGGTCCATCGATGCTTCGTCCGATTCTTCGGCGCATCATCCTCTCTTACAGCCTATTACCCAATCGGCCAGTTGACCTCTATAACTCCGATATCCTTAGTGTAATATCCACTCTTCTTGGCCCGATGCCCGAATCCAAGAACCAAAGCCTTCTACTGATATGTTGATCGATCCTTCGGCACGACGTCCAATCTTCTGACATGTTTTCCTTCGGCCCAACATGATTCTTTCTGCTTTAATTGTCTCTCCTTGATCAAAGCATCCTACATCACTCAAAACGCAGATCAAATCATAAATACTATCAAATGGTTTCATCATCAAAATTCAAGATTCAACAATCTCCCCCCTTTTGATGATGATAACTAATTGATGATGGAGTTAACCTTAACTCCTGGAGTTTAAACAAACTCCCCCTATCAATATGCCATATTGATAGATCTCTTGGATTCAAAAATCTAAGCAACATGTTATCATAAACTTATATATAACATCATCATACTTCTCTCCCTTTGTCATCAACAAAAAGAAGAAGTGCAACTATCAAGTGTTTGAGATATGCAAGTTCAAATATAATCTCAAGTTTTATCATCATGCAAGCTGGCAAAAATTTTGAGTTTTGCAAGTTTGTAAATTTTGCTAGATATGTAAGTTAGCATATTTTACTTCTTGAGATTGCAAGCTAGTAATTCTTGGTGATGTTCAAGATAGCAAGTTCTACATTATGCAAGCTAGTAAATTTATATTATTTTAGAGTATGCAAGCTAGCAATTTTATATATATGAAAGTTAGCAATATTTTACATCTTTTGAGATGTGTAAGATAGACTATTTTTGCATCTTCTTGAAATGTGTAACTTAGCAAACATTGCTTCTCTTGAGATTTACAAGATAGCACTTCTTGCTTCTCTTGAGATGAGCAAACTAGCAAGTTTGCCTCTTTTCATGATGTGCACGCTAGTAATTCTTTCTCCTCCTTAATCATTGGCAAAAAGAGAAGAATAACAATACAATTGTATAATTCATTTTCTTTTATTATAATCTTTAAATCATGACAAGGATAAATAACAAAATGAAAAAAATCAAGTCATGAATGTCAAAACTATTGAATCTCGGATTTTGATGATGACGTCAATTGTTATTTGTTATCTAATCCATATGTTGAGATAAGTGTGCAGGATTAACTACGATGAAAGTAAGACATGCAACAGGAGTTGAGCCGGAGTCAAAGACTATGATCACGTTGGGAGTTTGAGAGCTCGACGGAAGTCCGGACTGTCATCGAAGGTTCTGTGGGAACAAATCCGAGAAGTCCAGGAGCTTGCCAAAAGAAGCTCGTCAGAACTCGCCAAGTGGATCATCGCAAGTCCAGGAGTTTGCCGGAAGTCCGTAGGAGCATCATCGAGGGTTTATCAGATGATCGATGGAAGATCGCCAGAAGAAGCAATTGACGTACCGGAGCAAGCTGCAGTAAATGTCTTAAGAAATTCGTAGTTAGCATAATGATTAAGTTAGAAATAGGAGGTGATCCCATTAACTTAATCTTAGGGCAATTGGGCCCTTGACAAACCCAAATTAGGCCGAATGGATCAGCCCATTTGGACCCAGATTACTTGGCCAAAGGTGGCACCGCTTGGGTCGGCGGTGGCACCGCCCAGGGCTTAGTCTCCGAGCTTTGGCTGGGCACTGCAACCGCCTCTGATAGAGGTGCAATTGCCTGAGCTCGGTCTCCGAGCTCTAGCAGGAGGTGCAACCGCCCCTGTCAAGCGGTGGCACCGCACAGAGGCTCAGTCTCCGAGCTCTGCCAGGTGGTGCAACCACCCCAGTCAAGTGGTGCAACCGCTAGACCTCGGAATTCTGGGAGAAGACAGTTTTGAGCTCCAAATTCAAACTAGTTTGGGGCCTATATATACCCCACCCTTTCCTGCATGAAAGAGCATCAAAAATCCAATCTTACCCTATGATTTTTAGAGCTCAAAAGTGTTGTAAAGGCTAGAAGTCCTCCTCCCTCTTTTCTCCCAAGTTTTCATCTTTCAAGAGAGGAGAGAAATTTTGTAAGGGTTGTCTACTAAGCCCGTCAAAAGCAGTGAATCTGTAAAAGGATGGTTGGCCTTCGCCTATTGAAGGAAGGCCTTTAGTGGACGTCGGTGACCTCGTCGGAGGAGGAAGCCAAAAGTGGATGTAGGTCAAGATTGACCGAACCACTTTAAAATTGCGGTGCTCTCTGGTTTGCATTTATTCTTGCTGCTTACCTTACTGCAAACCTCCATATATGCTTTACTTCCTCTTTACTTTTGCTGCACTCTTTTACGAACTCACTTTCAAGTTAAGTTTCCGAAAATGGTTTTACGTCGGAAATCGGTTTTATCGTACGAACATCATATTTCGGTTTGCATTCTGATTTCTATCTTAACTGCAAACTTCCTGCCTTACTTTACTTCAAATACATTTTCGTAAGCTTTCAAAGTTATTATCTGCACGAAACGACTTTTACATCGGAATCGAATTTCAACGTACGAATGCAGTTTTAATCGTCAAAAGTTTTCCGCTGCACTAATTCACCCTCCCCCCACCTCTTAGTGCTCTTGATCCTAACAATTGGTATCAGAGCGGGGTTAACTCTCAAATGGATTAAAACCCAAGAGAGATGGCATACGCCAAAAACCAAGAGGGACATTCTATTACACATCCACCCATGTTCGATGGGACGAACTACACCTATTGGAAGACCCGAATGAGGATCTTCCTTATTTCAATGGATTTTAAACTTTGGAATCTTGTCGAAAATGGATTTTCGAAGTCTTCTCTTCCAATGATCAATTGGAATGAATTGGAGAAGAAGACTTTCGCTCTTAATGCAAAGGCTATGAATGCCTTATTTTGTGCGCTTGATAAAAATGAGTTTAATCGTGTTTTGGTTTATGAAACCGCATTTGATATTTGGCATATACTCGAAGTGACTCACATAGGCACAAGTAGAGTGAAAGAGTCAAAAATCAATCTTTTGATATACTCTTTCGAACTTTTCCGAATGAAACCGAGCGAGACTATTGGCGACATGTACACCCGTTTCACGGATGTCGTCAATGGTCTAAAAGGACTCGACAAAAGTTTTTCGAATTTTGAGCTCATAAATAAGATTCTAAGATCCCTTCCTAAGAGTTGAGACCCTAAAGTCACTGCTATTCAAGAGGCTAAAGATTTAAACAACTTCCCTCTTGAAGAACTAATCGGGTCATTAATGACCTATGAAATGACATGCAAGGCTCATAAAGAGCAAGAAGACATCCTTCCAAAGAACACGAAGGATATGGCACTTAGAACTTTAGATGACCACATGAGAGAAAACTCAAGTGATGAGTGATGAGGATATTAATTACGATAAGACTCGGCTGACGTCAGCCGACGCCTCACGCCTCGGACGATGCGATGGCACCCGGTCAAACGGACCGGGACACAGCCCGAGGCACATTAACGCCCACTCAGGCTCGGCTCTTCACGCCACGCCAATGTCAGACGCAACCAGCCTGCCCCCTGCAAGCGGGCACATTAAACAACAGCAAGCTTCCCTATAAATACCCTCGCACTCTGAACAAGCGGGGGGGACAGAGGAAAAGAACACACTAGGGAGATACCTCAAACTCTTCTTCTTTCTACCCCCTCCACCATCTACTAACTTGATCGTCGGAGGGGTCGGGTCGAGCCTCTCGACCCGACCTGTGTACAGGACTGCAGATGGGGCGCGTGCCCAGCTTAGACAAGCCCCCTCCAGCGGAGATGGCCGACCCCATCCCAATCGGACCGCCGTAGCTGACTACCTCGGTAAATCCGAACTCGAACCGAGCCGCGTCGGCCCCGAGGCCACGGCTCAAAGTTGTTTACCACAATAGATTGGCACTAGAAGGAGGGCCTGGAATGTCGTGTGATCACCCGAGCGGCTCGGATGAGCCCACCACTGAGAGGTCACACCCGACCGAAGCCTCGAGGGACCATCCCCCGCACGGAGGCTATCGTGATGAACACCCCGCCACGACCTCCGAACGATACTTACAAATATTCAACGACCCGGGCTTATCGCCGCCCGACGGCGCCCCCGTTGACTCAACGCCCGTGTCACCCGAGGCCTTTCTGGACCTCGCCCGTCAAGTCCGAGCTCTAACGGATGTGGTGCAAACCATCATCCCGCTCGTTCCTCATCCGGCGCACCTGCCTGCAGTCCAACCACTGCGACAAAACGAGCCACCCCTTCGGGCCCACACAACACTTCCAGAGCCCCCCACTTCACCTCGGGTCCGATCGACCCCCCTCGGGGATCTAGTGATGGCAGACCCGAGTGGCCGCCCGGAACCCGAGGCACTCTCCTTGGACTCCCTACTGGCCCAGTTACGCTTCGTCAGTTAGCGACTCGACGAGGTGCAGAAAGAGGTTCGTAGGTCCAAGGGAGAGCTCGAGGAGGATGCACACCAAGAGTCTCCCTTCACGCCTGAGATACGGGATCAGACAATCCCCCCGGACTTCCAGCTTCCCTCTCTGGATGCCTACGATGGCTCCACCGACCCGACGGATCATGTAGCTGCTTTTCGCGCCCAAATGGTGCTATGCGGAACCTTTGATGCCTTGATGTGCAGAGCGTTCCCTACCACACTAAGAGGGCCGGCCCACGCGTGGTACGACACCTTAAAGACCAGAACGATTGCTTCTTTCGACCAGTTCGTCAAGGACTTCGATCTCCACTTCGTGGCCTACACACGGCCGAAGCCTTCCGCAGCACTGCTCCTCGGACTCAAACAAAGGGACGACGAGCCCCTCTCCCAGTTTGTGGATCGTTTTGCCACGCAAATCCGGGGCCTACCGGACACTCACCCCTCTCTGTTAGTGCAAGCGTTTATGATGGGCCTGCGACCTTCCAGATTCCTCTGGTCCCTCGCGGAGCAACCTCCCACCACGGTGCCAGAGATGCTCTAACGCGCTAACCGGTACATCGCCGCGGAGGCCTGGGCGCCCGTGAGGAGAAGGGACGGCCCCCGACCGCAGGCTCCATAACAGAGGTCAAGCACCCGCGGTGGCTACCCCATGTAGTCCTCATGAAAAGAAATCCAAGCCCTACCTCAGCCTCTTTGGAGCCAAGGTTCAGTATCTACCTGACCCCCAATCGGCTCGTGGTTAGCCCCAGCTTAAAATCTTCCGAGTCAACACGGCTCGGCCATAGACTGCCGAGCCCACCTTAGCGCGACCTTCCTGCCTGAGTCGCACCCCCTTGGCCGTAGACTGTCGAGCCCCCCTCAGGGCGGCCTCTCGGCCCGAGCCACGTCCCTCGACCATGCTGCCGAGTCCACCTCAGGACGACCTACCCGCCTGAGTCGTGTCCCTCGGCCTTTGCCATATCCCTCGGTCGTAGACTACTGAGCCCCCCTCAGGGCAGCCTCTCTGGCCGAGCCACGTCCCTTGGCCATAGACTGCCTGAGTCCACCTCAGCGTGGCTTGCCCGCCTGCGTTGTGCTCCTCGGCCGCATGATGCCCGAGACCACACCTGCGCGGCCTACCCGCCTACGTCGTGCTCCTCGGCCCCATGCTCCCCGAGACACACCTGCGCGGTCAGCCCACCTACGTCGTGCTCCTCGGCTCCATGCTCCCCGAGACACACCTGTGCGGCCTGTTAGGATCGGAGCGGCACTAAGAGGGGGGGGTGAATTAGTGCAGCGGATTAAAACGTCAGTTTTGACAAATCTTTCGTACGATAAAAAAACCGAACTTGAAAAGCTTAATAACTTAGAAGCGTATGGAAGCGTAGTGACTAAGTAAAGTAGTTTGTAGTATGTAAATGGCAAGAATAAAATGCAAACCAGAGAAGACGGCAGTTTATAGTGGTTCGGTCAATCGTGACCTACATCCACTCCTCCGATTCCTCTTCCGTCGAGGGCACCGGCATCCACTAATGATCTTCCTTTACTAGGCGAAGATCAACCTCCTTCTTACACCCCTCTTACAACCTCTTACAAGTGGTTCACCCTTTTACAAAGATTTCAATGAAAAGAAAGGAGGTGAACACTCAAGCTATTAAAAACAAGACTTTTCCTAAAGCTTTTCTCAACTTCTAGCTTCTCAAAAGGTTGTATTCTCTGCTGAGAAATGAGGGTATTTATAGGCCCCAAGATGATTCAAAATTGGGCTCCAAAATTTAAATTCTCTTGGGTTTCCGAGGCCGGCGGTGCCACCGCCTGTCACTGTCAGACATTGACAGTGCTGGGCGGTGCCACCGCCCAGCTCTCGGGTGCTAGGCGGTGCCACCGCCTAGGCTAATTCAGCTCACTGGTTGGGCTCCAAATTTGGCCCAAACCAGTCCGAACTCGGGCCCAATTGGCCCCTACTTGGGTTATTGGATTAACACCTAATCCTAACCCTAATTAACATGCTAACTATGAATTTAAAGACATTTTCTAAGCTATTACAAAGTCCGTAAGTCAAGACTTCTTCCGGCGAGCTTCCGGCGAACTTCCGACGGTTTTCCGATAAACTCTCGGAAACCATTCTGCGGACTCCCGGCAAGCTCCTAGACTTCACAATTTGATCTTGACGAGTTCTAACGAGCTTCTTCGACAAGCTCCGATCTTTCTCGGCGAGCTCCGCGAACTTCCAACGAACCTTCCGGCGAGCTTCCGAAAAACCCTTCGGCAAGCTCCCTACTCATTCTTGGCTAGTTCCGGCAGCATTCCCGATGAACCTTCGGACTTCCGTCGAACTCTCGAACTCGCAACGAATCCTTCGCACTTGACTCCGGCACTTTGTTTCGCTTTATATCTTCATCGTTATCGTAGTTAATCCTGCACACAAACCAAAACTCAACTCTGATCTAGACAATTATTACAACGCGAATTGACATTCTGTTGCCCGGCACGTCATTGGTTGGCGCTTCGTCCGATTCTTCGGTGCATCGTCCTCTCTTGCGGCTTGTTGCCCAATCGGCGATTGACCTCCGCAACCTCGATATCCTTGGCGCAATTCCACTTTCCTTAGCCCGATGCCCAACGTTCGAAGCGTTCAGCCATCCAATATCCTGACGTGATCTCTTCCGGTGTAACGTCAATTCCTCCTGCGTTAACTGTCTAATCCTGATCGAGTAGCCCCGCATCACTCAAAATGCAGTTAAACATCTAAATACAATCAATTAGTTTCATCTTCAAAATTCGAGATTCAACAATCTTCCCCTTTTTGATGATGACAACTAATTGATGACTAACGGAGTTAACCTTAACTCCCCGGAGTTTAACCAAACTCCCCCTATCAATATGCCATTGATAGAATACTTAGATTATCCCAAATCCAAGTAACATTCTTTACATGTTATGAAAAACATTCAAACCATCATGCAAATATATATAAAATATTTAATTCAATGCATGAAGTCATCAATATACTTCTCCCCCTATGTCATCAACAAAAAGGAGAAGTAGCTCTAGCTATTTTAAAAGATATGCAAGTTTTTGCAACATAAAGCTAGATTTTCATCACAACATATAAGCACAAAAGTATAGCAAGATTCTTAAGTTCAATCATGGCAATTCAACACTTGCTTCTTGTGCAAGATTGCACTTTGCTTTTCTTTGCATGTTCTAACTAGCAAAAGCTTTCTCCCCTTTGTTTTTGTCGAAAAGAAGGGAAGAGTACAAGCTAGCCAACATTTGCCTTGAGCTAGCAATCTTTCTCCCCTTATGTCATTGCCTTAAAGAAGGAGAGGAACCAATGATTTAAACTTTTACATAAATTATGAATTTGCATCAATCAATATTTCAATCATCACATGATACATACAAGACAAAAATGCAAAGAAATCATATCATGAAGGACATCAATTGTTAAACATGATATAATAATAGTCTCAAAATTTTCAATTTGCAATACATGTGATACATTGCAATACTAAAAAATTTAATGCAATGCTTTTAAGGATATCAACCTATTTTTGATACAAAGCATGGCAAGAGCAATTATATTGTAAGTTTTCTAAGTTTTGCATTTTTTTCTTCTTTTGAGATAGCAATTCTTTGCTTCTCTATAAGCTAGCAACTTTTACGTTATGAAACTTTTACTACATACAAGCTAGCAAATTTAAAGATGTGCAAGTTGGCATATTTGCTTTTCTTTGCAATGTGCATGATAGTATTTCTTTGTAATGTTCAAGATAGCAAATTGTACATCATGCTAGCTAGCATATTAAAGATGTT